>NC_057756.1:5298574-5303764 GCF_004010195.1 Chiloscyllium plagiosum
CCATAGTGCCCAGGGATGTGCAGGTTAGGGTGGGTTGGCCATGCTAAATTGTCCCATAGTGTCCAGGGATGTGCAGGTTAGGTTGGATTGGCCATGCTAAATTGTCCCATAGTGCCCAGGGATGTGCAGGTTAGGACGGATTTGCCGTGCTAAATTGTCCCATAGTGTCCAGAGATGTGTAGGTTAGGGTGGGTTGGCCATGCTAAATTGTCCCATAGTGCCCAGAGATGTGTAGGTTAGGTTGGATTGGCTGTGCTAAATTGTCCCATAGTGCCCAGGGATGTGCAGGTTAGGGTGGATTGGCCATGCTAAATTGTCCCATAGTGCCCAGTGATGTGTAGGTTAGGATGGATTTGCCCTGCTAAATTGTCCCATAGTGCCCAGTCATGTGTAGGTTAAGATGGATTTGCCGTGCTAAATTGTCCCATGGTGTCCAGGGATGTGTAGGTTAGGGTGGATTGGCCATGCTAAATTGTCCCATAGTTCTCAAGGATGTGTAGGTTCGGGTGGATTGGCCATGCTAAATTGTCCCATAGTGCAGCCTGGATCTGGATCAAAATCCGCTGTTGTGGGCACAGTGCCCGTACCAGTTCCGGTCAGACAGTAGAGGACAGACGTACAGAGGTTCAGACCAGCCTTTGAGAGGGGGATTTTTGCAGCATGTTTCCTGTGGGTTGTCAGATCAAGGTGAGAATGAATTGGACCAGTTCCTTCGTCTATTTCCTGGGGTTGTGTTGAATAGAGCCCTCGATGCTTGCACTTTGACCTCATTCATGTCAGGGGCGTGTGTGCGTTTTCATTGAGAGTTCCCAGGGAGCGATGACATTTAGTGCCACTGGGCTGTTACATTTTGGAAAACAGATAGCTGGGAGTGAGTTGTAGACCGAACTCTAAACGAGGTGTCAGATGGCCAACGACTTTCCCAGGATGATTTAAATATACCTGATGGAAGCAGGATGTTGGAGAAAGAGACAGCGCGTGCGCGGTGTGGTTCAGCAGGCCGGAGTCTGTGTTCAGGCTGCCATGTGAGTGGGAATGACATGTAAACTGGGTGGATTAACAGAGTCCTGAGATAATCCAGTGCCCACCGCAATGTTTCACCTTCTGGCCATGGGTTTTGTTTCCAACGAGCCTGAGGAACAGCCGTGGGATCTGCCTCTTCCAGCCACGCCACCAACCCCCCCACCCCAAGCCCCCCGCCCTACTGGGGCCTGTCGAGTGACGCACCGCTCATCTTGACCAATGTCCAGCCTTGTGTACCTGATTCCACAGCCCCGCATGCTCCGCGTGTGCTCCATCTCCCAGGTGGAATGCACAGCTACTCCCAACCTCTGCCTGAAACCCCCGCCGCCCCCTTTTCAGTATGAACTCCCTCTCCCCCACCCCTTCAGTCACTGAGGGGAAAGAGAAGGGGTCAGTCTGCCACTCCAGGGCCTATCTCCCCCTGCCCCACCCCCTCAGTCACTGGGGGGTCAGTCTACCATTTAGGCTATTCCCCCTCCCCTGCCCCCTCAGTCACTGGGAGGGTGGGGGTCAGTCCCCCACTCCAGGGGCTATTCCCCCTGCCCCACCCCCTCAGTCACGGGGAGGGTGGGGGTCAGTCCCCCACTCCAGGGGCTATTCCCCCTGCCCCATCCCCTCAGTCACTTGGGGGGAGGGATTCAGTCCCCCACTCCAGGGGCTATCTCCCCCTGCCCATCCCTCCACTCGTCACTGGGGGGGAGAGGGGGTTTTAGTGTTTTGCCTCTGTAATGCGAGGAGTGTCAGCTGTGAACCGGGGTCGTGTCCACATGAGGGTTCACTGTGGGGACTGACCAGCTCCCTGTAGCTGGGGCAGGAACGAGCTGGATGTGATCTGGCAATGATTGACGTGCCATGGGCCAATGGCAGGCGAGTTGTGAGACAGTTGGAGGAGGGTGAGAATCGTTGACCTGTCTGTGAGGGGGAGGTGTCGTGAGTTCAGGGCTACCAGTTGAGTCAGGGGTTGGGGTTGGGTGAAGGAGGGGGATTCATGGTGACGACTGACATTTTGCTCCCCGGTGCTGGGAGAGTCACTCAGGATGCAGCAGGGAGTGGTCTCTGGATGGCCAGCATCCTGACATTGACACGTTAGTAAGCTGCTGAAAATGTATTGCTGGAAAAGCGCAGCAGGTCAGGCAGCATCCAAGGAACAGGAGAATCGACGTTTCGGGCATGAGCTCTTCTTCAGGCCTTCTCATGCCCGAAATGTCGATTCTCCTTCTCCTTGGATGCTGCCTGACCTGCTGCGCTTTTCCAGCAATACATTTTCAGCTCTGATCTCCAGCATCTGCAGACCTCACTTTCTCCATGTTAGTAAGCTGGGCTGAGGAATCACGTCTCATTGACAATGTTGGTGCTGTTGGGATGGGCTAACTGTTAGCATCTGGGCCCCTTTTGCAAGTTCGTGTTGAGTCTGCTTAGACCACCTTAAGTACCCTGTCCTCACACCCTCTGGATCCCAAACTGTTTTGCCATTGGGATAATTTCTCCTTATTTATTCCACAACATAGCCCTGTTTCTTTATTATCAATACTCTCTCACAGTGCCTTAGTCTGCTCCCTTGTGCGTCCATGGATATGTTAACAGTGCTGCCCCAACCACTCGGTTCCTCATTGTCCCAGCTCTCTGGTCACCGTTTCACAACGTTAACTGTGCTTGCCTCCCACAGATGCTGCCAGACCTGCTGAGTTTCTCCAACAGTTTCTGTTTTTGTTTCTTGTATTGGAGAGGAATGCAAGGTGTTATTGACTTACAGCTGTAGTTCCCAGCTTGTTTTCAACTTCAGGATAGACAGCCCTGGTTATCAGTCAGTTTGAAATCACTGCGAGTGGATACTGGCCCTTTAGGAACACACACTGGTATGTCTATCAATCAGTCACAAATCTGTGGGGATGTGTGTTGGTCAGTGATGAACATGTGAGTCTGTATATTGGTCAAGTATATACATACGGCCTAAGTGTAGCTCAGATATAACAACCTGGGACTGTATATCAGGCAGGTATGCAAACGCGGGTACAGGGAGAAATCAGTTATAAACACCGGGTTGTGTACTGGCCATGTAGAAATTATAAGACCATGATTATTGGTTAGTTGTAAATGGGTAGATTTGCTTATCGGTCAATATTAAACGTGTCTGTTTGCGTTTTGGTCAGTTTATAATGTGCGGGTCTGTTATAAATGTGCAGGATTGCTTACCAGTCAGTGCTAACTGTGTGGGACCACGTATCAGTTTGTCGTGACTGTGTAGGACCGCGTGTCGGGGTCTGTTGTAACTGTTTGGGACCGCGTGTCGGTCAGTCGTGACTGCGTGGGACCGCGTGTCGGCCTGTTGTGACTGTGTGGGACCGCATGTCGGCCTGTTGTGACTGTGTGGGACCGCGTGTTGGCCTGTCGTGACTGTGTGGGACCGCATGTCGGCCTGTCGTGACTGTGTGGGACCGCGTGTCGGCCTGTTGTGACTGCGTGGGACCGCGTGTCGGCCTGTCGTGACTGCGTGGGACCGCGTGTCGGCCTGTCGTGACTGTGTGGGACCGTGTGTCGGCCTGTCGTGACTGTGTGGGACCACGTGTTGGCCTGTCGTGACTGTGTGGGACCGCATGTCGGCCTGTTGTGACTGTGTGGGACCGCATGTCGGTCAGTCGTGACTGTGTGGGACCACATGTCGGCCTGTCGTGACTGTGTGGGACCGCGTGTTGGCCTGTCGTGACTGTGTGGGATCGCATGTCGGCCTGTTGTGACTGTGTGGGACCGCATGTCGGTCAGTCGTGACTGCGTGGGACCGCATGTCGGCCTGTCGTGACTGTGTGGGACCGCGTGTCGGCCTGTCGTGACTGCGTGGGACCGCATGTCGGTCAGTCGTGACTGTGTGGGACCGCATGTCGGCCTGTCGTGACTGTGTGGGACCACGTGTTGGCCTGTCGTGACTGTGTGGGACCGCATGTCGGCATGTTGTGACTGTGTGGGACCGCATGTCGGCCTGTTGTGACTGTGTGGGACCGCGTGTTGGCCTGTTGTGACTGTGTGGGACCGCATGTCGGCCTGTTGTGACTGCGTGGGACCGCATGTCGGCCTGTCATGACTGCGTGGGACCGCGTGTCGGCCTGTTGTGACTGTGTGGGACTGCATGTCGGTCAGTCGTGACTGCGTGGGATCGCGTGTCGGGGTCAGGCACTGGGGGTCAGAGTGCGGCTCAGGGTCGGGCACTGGGGTTCCAACAGGTTGAACCATCCTGCAGTTCCCCTCAGGCTGTATAGTCTCGTTGAGCTGAGCTCTGCGTGTTTCAGGCAGCAAGCTCACGGTCAGAGCCCTCCCTAATCCGCTCCCCCAACCCACATTGCCGTGAGCCATGTCGCTCCCCGAGACCGTCACTGCTTTGGTGAAGTTGCCTGGCAACCGGTTGCCAGGGCGATGGCTTGCTGGCGACAGCTTCCTTCCTGAGCCAGCTCTCTATTTATATTGGCTTTGTTGGTGCTCAGGCAGCTGACGCTGGCCCCCTTTCGCAGGAGTGTGACGGAGGAGGGTGAGCCAAGCACTCTGCTCTTTGACGCCACGCTCCTGCTCGGCTGACGCACTCTCTCATTGTGTGGCTGTGCCCGCCTCTGCTGGTTACCCCCGGACCCCGGCGATCCTCTCCTCCTACCGTCTGCGTACACAGCGATTCACCGCACCGCCCACCTCCCAGGGGCTCCCGCAGGGGGTCAGGACATCGCTGACGAAGGAAAGCCGCGGCCTGGGGCAGCGCGGAGGCCATTCCATCCCCCCTCAGCCTGTCCCTGTCATTCCGTCCGGTCATAGCTGGTCTGGCTGGAGCCTGATCTCTGAATCCTCCACCACGTCCAAGTTGAATATACCAGACGGCTGCCCCCCCCCCCCTTACCCACCAAACCTCCCGGAAGGGAACTCCAAATACTAAAGGCCCACCCCCGACACACATACATGTCTCCTCCTGCCTGGTTCAAAAGGCAGACCCTGTGACAGTGTCCCCCCGGTTTACAGCGTCTCCCCATTAAGCAGCATCACTCCGAGCTGACAGCGGATTGGCTCCGAGACTGGCTGCAAGGACAGCAGTCCTTCAGTGTGACCTTGCACTGTCATTTGCCTGTCTGCTAACCTTGGCGCAGCGTCTGCAGGAGAAAACGAAAGTTAGATCAAAGCTGGCGAGGGGGGGGG
>NC_057756.1:5303780-5307915 GCF_004010195.1 Chiloscyllium plagiosum
AGGAATTGCCACAAATTCCGGGTTTGCCCCCCCCCCCCCCCGCCATCGATGGTAGCACTAAGTGATTCAGTAAATTGCGAACTATTTGCAAAGGACGGAAGGGTAAGGCTGACCAAAACTCGGCCAGTCAGCGATGGAATCTCACAACGCAGGAATCAGGGCTGAAAGCTGCCAGTCACTTGGGCGTGTTTCGACGGGCAGTGAGAGCTAGGGTGGGTTTGTTCAGGGCAAGTCACGCCAGGTGAACCAGGCCTCAGGCAGCTAGTGTTCCTCCGGACACAGAGCAGGAAGGAGGGAGAGACACACACAGACACAGAGAGAGAGAGACACACACAGACACAGAGAGAGAGAGACACACACACACAGACAGGGAGGCACAGACACACGGTGGGGGGGGGGAGAGACACACACAGACACACTAGGAGAGAGAGAGAGACACACACACACAAAGAGAGGGGACAATTGTTGTACACAATAACTCGGATTTCGGAGTGGCCAGGCTGTCAGTATCCTCTTATCCAGCACGTCCCATGCTCCAGCGGCCAAATTGTAAAACCCTGGATAGACTCATTGTCAGAGAGCACAGAAATAGACCGTTCGGCCCACCCAGTCCATGCTGACCACAATCCCAAACCAGACTAGGCCCCACCTGCCTGCTCCCTCCACACCTTTCCTATTCATGGCCTTATCCAATCTTTTCTATGTTGTATTTGGAGCCGTCTCCAGCACCTCCTCCACACACGAACCACCTTCTGTTTCAAAGGAGAAGTTGCTCCCCACGTCCTTGTTCCATCCTCCTCCTCACGTTAAATAGCTCCCCCCGTGGTTTTGAACTCCCTCACCTCGAGGGGGGAAGGTCCTTGCTGTTCACCTTAGCTATGTCCCTCAGTATCTATACAGGAGGTGAAACAGAAACCTGCTTTGGTGTACACTGCTACTGAGAGAGGGATGGGGCTGTTCACCTCTGAAAATCTTCCCACTTGTTCCTGCTGCTGCTTTCCACAGTCGCTTCAGCCTGAGGCTGGTGCTGTTGGGGATTGTGACAGTGACTCCCAGGGAGCAGCGTCAGAGATTCTGCCAATGGGGTGCGCATCACCAGATGTCCTGTTTCTTTCTTTCTGGGACGGTACCTGACTGAAGGAGAAACTGTGGCCTCGTTCCCTGGCTCACTGCCTCTGAGCTGTGGGCAAGTGCGGCTTTGTCCAGGGAAAGCCAGGACCGGCCCAGAGCGAATCTGGCTGAGCGAACTTGGTGGTTTGACACAAGCTTGGTGTTCTGCCTGTCCTCTCCGTTCTGGCGCTCTCAGCGAGCGTGGGTGACTCTGCGTCATGCCGTTCCCCCGCAGCCTTGCCCATGTAGCTTCACTTTAAATCACGCGTCCTGTGCCACCCCCCCCCCATCTCGATTGAACAACGTTTCCAGTCAGCGCATTGCACACCCCAGCCCCCTCGCTGGGTGAGGGAGAAGCATTTCTCTCGCCACGCGCTCGCCCCTTTGGCCAATCGCTTCCGACCTGTGCGCTCGAATCCTTTTGAGGACAGCTGTAGTCTCTCCCTGGGACCTCTGTCCCAATCCCTCATGTCTGTCTGAGCAGCAGGGAGAGCGTGACGAGGGAGAGTGTGTGGATGGGGTGGGTATGGGGTGTTTTGACTCTTCAGCCAAAACCAAGCCCCTGCGGCTAAAGCAGTTTGGCGAATGATGTGGAAACGGATAGTGATAGGTGTCTTTTGGGAGACTGGGGGAGGGACAGTTTCCCTGTGATCAGTTGGAGATCACTTTGCATTTCTGGCACAGATTACTGAGCCAGAGCTTGCACGAGGAGGGACGGTTTCAGAATTGTTGGACGGTATAAAACCTTGGAAGCAGTGTGACGTGAGAGAGGGTACAGGGAGGGGAAGAGGATGCAGAAACTGACAAAGAATATCGCCAAGTGGGTGGGCAGGACGCAGATGAAGTTCAATATAGAAAGGTTCAAGTTGGCACAAAGGTTATCGAACGGTTGGATCAAACCAAACAGGACAGTACCAGAGAGGGTGTTGGAGCAGAGGGAACGAGATGTGTGTGTGCGCACAGATCATTGAAGGTGGCAGGGTGGGGGTCAGAGGATGGTTAGTAAGGCATTCCAGCGTCACCACGGGTAACAGAGTCCAGGATCGAGGAGGTGATATTGATCTGATGGAAGGGATTGGCTCAGCATGAGGTGGGTCTCCCCTCCCGTCCTGCGGCAGGAGTGGGGGAGCAGGGAAGGGTAAGGAGGGCAGTCATGGGCTGGAGATAGACTGGAAAATGTGCGACCATCCTGTAGAGTGAAGAGCTGCAGACCCTGTGGGGACCCAGGGAGAAAGTGTCCCCACTTCCAGAAGGGTCAGGAGAGGGAGCGTACAGATTCGTTGGGAGAAGAAGGGAAGGTGAGGTGCAGAGGGGGTCTCTGGCCCAGCAAATGGATGTGCAGCCTGACTGGGTGGTGGTAGGCGCGTTCAGCCCAGCCGCTCAGAGGGGAATTGGGCTGTCAGCTGTAAAATGTAGAGAGTGCAGGAGACGAGGCGGCACATTGGCACAGTCCGACAGCACGGAAACACACCCTTCAGTTCAACCAGTCCATGCCAACCTCAAAGAGGGAGTGGGCCAAAGGGCCACCTTGTAATGGACAAACTCAATCCACAGAGTGCAGGTTAGGGTGGATTGGCCGTGCTAAATTGTCCCATAGTGCCCAGGGATGTGCAGGTTAGGGTGGATTGGCCATGCTTAATTGTCCCATAGTGCCCAGGGATGTGTAGGTTAGGGTGGATTGGCCATGCTAAACCGTCCCATAGTGCCCAGGGATGTGTAGGTTAGGGTGGATTGGCCATGGGGAATGCAGGGTTACAGAGATAGCTGTGTCTGTGTGGGATGCTGTTCAGAGGATCGGTGTAGACTCGATCTGCCAAATGGCGTGCTTTCACACTATGGGGATTTGATGAATCGAAGTTGAAAGGGAAATCTCAGTGTGTCCAGTGTGTGCTGATCCCCAGCCTCCAGCCAACGAAAGCCATGCTAGCCCATGAAGAGTGGTGCTGGGAAAGGACTGAAAGAGTTATTTGCCTGCACCTTGTCAGCACAGAGAGGCCTTACACACTGCTTAACAGCACCAGTAACAGACAGACAGATTGGGATGCCTGGACTGAGGTGGGAGACTGGGGGCTGGAGGGGGTACATGGACTGCACTGCCCACCCCACCCCCACGGCACTGAGCTCATTAACTGAGAGAGCTCTGCGTCCTCCCCCTTTCTCCCCCCGGGGTGGGGGGTGCTGAAGTTTGCAGGAGTATAGGGTGGCTCTCTGGGGAGCAGAGGCGAGGCAGCCATGAGTGTGAGTTCCCTGGGGAGTGGGGTGAGGCTGCAGAGACATTGTCCCCTCGGGTTGGTACTGTGGATAGGTGTCACAATATCAGCAGCAACTTGGTTCCTAACTTCATTTTACAACAAGTCAGCACAAAGCAGGGATGCAGCATCTCCTGCTGACAGCTCTGTGTCATTGCTGCCTCCCTTGAAAAACTCAGCCTTTTCTCCTGTCCTGATGACATAGTCTTTGCCTTTTTCTGACACATTACAGGGCAGGATGTGCGCACACATGCACACACACTGACTCTCACTGGGGTTCGGGTCCCCATCTCTCTCTCTCACTCACACACACACTCTCACACTCTCACACTCACAAACACACACACACACTCTCACACACACACACTCCCATACACACTCTCACACACACACACTCTCACACACTCTCTCCCACACACACATACACAGTCTCACTCACACACTCTCACATATACACCTCACACACACACTCTCACACACACTCTCACACACACACTCACACACACACTCACACACACTCTCACACTCACACACACACTCTCACACACACACACACACACACACACTTGGATACTGGTAACCAAACAAAAATCCAAATCATTATTTACTTCTTGAAACATATTTGATGCCAAACCTTTGTATGTCAAAATATAGGGTTACAGTTTGAATGATGGGCAAATCTTTCCTGTTTGCACTTCTGTGCCGTTTGTCTATCTCTTTAAATGTTTGTGTCTGTCTCTGGTAATTTCTGTGTCCCTCTCTCCCTCACACTATGT
>NC_057756.1:5308415-5318481 GCF_004010195.1 Chiloscyllium plagiosum
CCACACTTGTAGCGAAAGGAATCTCATCTAATCTAAAAAGAAAATACAGTGGCTACTGGAGCAAGGTCAGAGGCTAGGAATCCTGACTCACCTTCGAACTCCCCCAAAACCTATCCCACCATTGACAAGGTACAAGTCAGGGGTGCGATGGAATACTCCCCACTTGCCCTGGATGGGGGACAGCTCCTGCAACGCTCAAGAAGCTTGACACCATCCAGGGACAAAGCAGCTCCCACTGGATTGGCCCCACATCCACAAACACCCAGTCCCTCCCTCACCGAGGCTCAGGAGCAGCATCTGGAAGACGCACTGCAGAAATCCACCCCGGATCCTCAAACAGCACCTTCCAAACGTACAGCCACTTCCCTATGGAAGGATGACGGCAGCAGGTACATGGGAGCACCATCCCTTGCAAATTTCCCTCCATCCTGACTCGGAAATCTATCACTGATCCTTCTGTCTCTGGGTCAGAATCCCTGGAGTTCCCTCCCCACGTACATTTGTGGGTCAGTCTCTGGCGCGTGGACTGCAGCGGTTCAAGAAGGCAGCTCACCCCCACCTTCTCAACAGGGCGGGGGGGGTAATAACTGCTGGGCCCAGCCGGTGGCGAACTTACTAACCCACCTTTCCACTTCCTCATCCCAGCATTTATAAAAATCACAAAGAGCAGAGGTCTCAGAACTGATCCCTGCGGAACACCCCGGACCACCGAGCTCCACATGAATAATAAAAAATATTCCTGGGAATGCTCTTGGAACCTCCTCCACTACATCCGAAGTGAAAGAAAATGGCTTGCTGGCCAAGGGAGTGCCAAGAACATAGAACATACAACGGTGAACAGTGCAGCACAGTACAGGCCCTGCGGCCCTTGATGCTGTGCCAGCCTTTAAGACCAGACTAACCTACATACGGTTTATTGTACTATGTCCCATGTGCCTATCCGGGAGTCGCTTAAATGTCCCTAATGCCTCTGACTCTACTACCACTGCTGGCAGGGCCTTGCACACACCCACCCCTCTCTGTGCAAAGAACCTACCTCTGACATCTCCCCGAAACCTTCCTCCAATCCCCTTTAAATTATGCCCCCTCATGCGAGCCATTTCCGCCCTGGGAAAATGTCTCTGGCTACCCACTCTATCTGTGCCTCTCATCATCTTGTACGCCTCTATCAAGTCACCTCTCATCCTTCGCTCCAATGAGGAAAGCCCTAGCTCCCTCAACCTTTCTTCATAAGACATGCCCTCCAGTCCAGGCAGCACCCTGGGAAATCTCCTCTGCGCCCTCTCTTCCACATCTTTCCGAGAATGAGGTGACCAGAACTGAACACAATATTCCAACTGTGGTCTAACCAGGGCTCTATAGAGCTGCAGCATAACCTCACGGCTCTTAAACTCAATCCCCTGCGAATGAAAGCCAACACACCATACACCTTCTTAACAACCCTACCAACTTGGGTGGCAACTTTGAGGGATCTATAGATATAGAGCTTAGAACATTACAGCGCAGCACAGGCCCTTCAGCCCTCGATGTTGTGCCGGCCTGTGAAACCAGTCTGACGCCCATCTAACCTACACACTACTCCATTCTCGACCATATGCCTATCCAATGCCCATTTAAATGCCCTTAAAGTTGGCGAGTCTACTATTGTTGCAGGCACCTCCTACTCTCTGAGTAAAGAAACTACCTCTGACATCTGTCCTATATCTGTCATCCCTCAATTTAAAGCTATCTCCCTTATCCTAGCCACATGGATGCCAAGATCCCTCTGTTCCCCCACACTGCCAAGAATCCGGCCTTTAACCCCATAATCTGCATTCAAATTCGACCTTCCAAAGTGAGTCACTTCACACTTTTCCAGGTTGAACTCCATCTGCCACTTCTCAGCTCAGCTCTGGATCCTGTCAATGTCCCGTTGCAGCTTACGACGGCCCTCCACACTATCCACAGCTCCACCAACCTTCGTGTCGTCGGCAAACTGACTAACCCCCCTTTCCACTTCCTCATCCAAGTCATTTATAAAAATCACAAAGAGCAGAGGTCTCAGAACTGATCCCTGCGGATCACCACTGGTCACCGAGCTCCAGGCTGAATACTTTCCATCTACCACCACCCTCTGTCTTCTATGGGCCAGTCAATTCTGTATCCAGACAGCTATGTTCCCCTGTATCCCATGCCTCCTCTCTTTCTGAATGAGCCTACCATGGGGAACCTTATCAAACGCCTTGCAGAAATCCATGTACACCACATCCACTGCTCGACCTTCATCGGCATGTTTTGTCACCTCCTCAAAGAATTCAGTAAGGTTTGTGAGGCATGATCTGCCCCTCACAAAGCCATGCTGACTATCACTAATCAAACTACGGATTTCCAATTAATCATAAATCCTGTCTCTCAGAATCCTCTCCAATAACCACAGACATAAGACTGACTGGTCTGTAATTCCCAGGATTATCCCTATTCCCTTGCTTGAACAAGGGAATAACATTTGCCACCCTCCGATCATCTGACAGTTGACAGTGAGGACACATGATCATTGCCAAAGGCATAGCACTCTCTTCCCTCACTTCCCGTAGGAACCGTGGGTATATCCCATCTGGCCCAAGGGACTTATCTACCCTTGTTTTTCAAAATTTTCAGCGCATCCTCCTTCCTAACATCAACCTGTTCTAGCATATCGATCTGTTTCACGTTGTCCTCAGAAACATCAATATCTCCCTCTGTAGTGAATACTGAAGCAAAGTCTTTATTAAGGACCTTCCCTACCTCCCACTGACTCCAGGCATAATCTCCCTCCATTACCCCTGATCAGCCCTACCCTCACTCTGGCCATCCTCTTGTTCCTCACATAAGTGTAGAATGCCTCAGGATTTTTCTTAACCCTTCCCGCTAAAGCTTTTCCATGTCTCCTTCTCGCTCTCCAAAGTCCATTCTTCAGTTCCTTCCTTGTAACCCTCACGAGCCCTGTCTGATCCTTGCCTCCCCAACCTTAAGTAAGCTTCCTTCTTCCTCCTGACTAGATGTTCCACATCTCTTGTCATCCAAGGTTCCCTCACCCCCCTACCATCCCTTCCTTGCCCCAGTGGGACAAACCTCCATATTTCTGTCATGCATTTCCCTGAGAACATCTGTTCCCAATTTAGGTGCTCTCCCCCCCCCCCCCCCCCAATGAATTAAATTTCCCATACCGTCTGCTCTTATCCCTCTCCATGACTATGGTAAAGGTCAGTCAGTTGTGATCACTATCACCGAAATGTTTTCCCACCGAGAGATGTGACACCTGGCATGGTTCGTTGCCAAGCACCCAATTCAAGATGGCCTCCCCTTTAGTTGGCGTATCTACATATTGCATGAGGAACCCTTCCTGACAAAAACTGTTCCATCCGAAATATTTGAACCATGTAGGTTCCAATCAATATTAGGGAAGTTAAAGTTACCCATGACAACAGCCCTGTTACTTCTACACAATTCCAAAACCCGAATCACATTGAGGACCCCCCCCAAACTGAGCGAGGAAAGGGTGACCTGCTCTCCTTGAATGAGCTGCTTTTGGGGGCTTTCGTTTGTCTTAACGACAGTCGCGTCTTCCGACAGTCGTTTTCCGTCTGTCAGAGGGCTCCTGCAGACGGAATTCAGCCCCTCGTCAACACGGAGGGGAGAGGCGGAGGCGAGACTACCTCCGAGGTGCCCACGCAAGATGCCCGCAAGAAGAAAAAAAATGTCACGCCTTCCCTGAATTGTAACCCCGCGCCCGATTCGCACGACGTCAGTATCGGGACTCACTGCGTCTTGCTGCCGGCGTAATATCGTGGGTCGCTTCGGGCATGAGCTGTTACGATTCCTGCTGCGTATCCCCAGCTGCTGTCAGCGTGCTGTTTAACATGGCAGACACGTTCTCTTTCAACTGCTGCTCCCTCCCCCTTCCACCGCCCCCGTTCCCCCGAACTCGCATCTGGATTCCGCACCACGCCAACAGTTAAATATTATCCCATTTATTCCAGGAAAACGGTGAATTAAACCGTACGTGTGGCAATTGGAATTGATTCCTCTTTCTGGACCCGTCTGAAGTTTATTACATTTCATTGACTACGGCTCTGAACTCCTGACAAGGATTTGACATGAAAAACAGCCATTAATAATGACTGCTATTTTTGAGTAATTTTGTTTGGTGAACGCTAGAAGGAGAATAGAGTTGTGGACAAAGTAATGAAAAGAGACAGAAGATGAGCCATTCTCTTTTCATAAGAGATTCTAATGTGTTCCGTGAGGTGAAATGGACAGACAAAGACAGAATGTGTGGATAAATAGAAGGAATGGTCAGAAAATACGAAAAGCTGTAATTGATGGATGAAACAATTGACGGGCTATGATGTGGAGAGCAAAACCGAGAGATGAGCAGAGAGGAATTAGACGGATGGTGGAAAGAACAAAAATAAGGAGGGAAAGCTCCTTCCTCTAGCCCTCTCCTTCACCTCCAAAGCACTCTAAAACCAATGCTGTCCCAGTATCGTGCAGGGCATATAGCAGGCTGGGAGTTTGGGGGTAGATGCTCTGCGGATGACTCCCCCCCCCCCCCCCCCTCCCCGCCCCCCCCACCCATCCCACCCGCGACCAGCCCCCAATGTACATGCTCCCCTTCAAAATACTGGTGTGGGTGTCTGATAGGGAGGATAACACCTCACCCGAGACACTGCACCTCTGGCTGTGTAGCACCTTGGTGCTACCCTGGCTGCGCCAGCCTGGTTAAGTCATCAAGTCGTGGTACGGAGAAATGTGCATGTGCACGTGACTAAGACAGAGATGGAGAAATAACAAAATATCACAGAACGTAGAATGCGGGGAAAAAAAAGAGAGGGAAAACTGTTCACTGGATACATGATTAAATTGACTCAAAACAACTTACAAAATGGAATGCGTTGCCAGCGGTGGTGGTGGAAGCAGAGTCACTGGGGACATTTAAGTTGCTGCTGGACATGTACTTGGACATGGTTGAAGGGTGCGTAGGTGAAGTTATTTTAGGATTAACCCTGGGCACGACATCGTGGGCCAAAGGGCCTGTTCTGTGCTGTACTTTTCTATGTTCTAAAATTAGGAAGTGGTTACAGTGCAGAGATTGCCGTATAACCTGCTCTGACCGTAACAACACTCTGTAAGAGCTCTCGAGCTAATTTCACTCCCTCATTTTCAGCATTAGTTAGTGTCGACCATATCTGTGTATTTTCTGTTCTTAAACTTTGCGTGTTTGTTACCTGTAGTTGACGATGGCCTGTTTCTGTCTGGTTTGCCCATCTCCATACAAGTTCTGTTTATCATCTCTCTTTGCATTTGTCGGTCTGTGAACGGGAGTTGTTTAAATCTGCTTGTGAGTGACCAATGTGTGTTGATTATTTGGATGTGCTGTTGTTAATCTCTCCATGGGTGTCGTGCATCTCCCTATGCATTCTTTATAATTGTGTTATTCAGGCTGTGAGCAGGTACTGCTTATCTGTGCGTTTATCTGTTTGAGTGTGTATTATTTAGCTGTGTGTGGGGTTATCCGTGCGCGTGCGTTAATGTGTCTGTGAGTATGTATTGTTTATCTATGTGTGTCTGTGTTTTGTGCATTCCTATGTTCTGTTTATATATGTTTCTCATTTACCTGTAGTCTGTGTTGTTGACCTGTTTCAGAGTGCTCTATTTTCTATTTGTGTTACTTCGTTAGCTATCTGACTGCGCATTATTTACAACTGTGGACTAATGCTTAGCCTTCTCTGTGAATTGATTATTTTGCACGGCATTTATCTTTGTTTCTGTTGTTAATCTGTTTGTGTGTTGTTGTCTCTATATATTTGTCACTGATCTCCCTGTTTTGTTTATCTGTCCATCTACTGTTGATCAGTCTGTGCGTGTTGTTAATTATCCTCCAAACTATTGGTTACCAATGTGCATGTGTATGTGTTTGTCTGTCTCAGTTTTACCTCCCTCCTCCATTTATCGCTCTGCATTATTGTTTATCTGCCTGTGCCTGTGATGTCTATCTGTGCACGTTCTTTATCCACGTCTGTGTGTGTACTTGTGCATGTTTGAGGTTTTGTTGCTTATCTCTGTGCTCAGGTTTCTTATCTGTTTGCGCTCATTTCTGCCTGTTGCTTTAATCTGGGAGCGACATTGTTTCGCGTCAAGTTTGCAGTCTGTGTGTGTTGCTCATTTTTCTGGGCATTGACAATTTGTTTGTGTGTCGCTTAACCTTCTGGGCTCTTTGTTATTTATCTATTGGTAGTTGTGCTGTTTGTCTGCCTGGGCATGTTATTTTCCAATTTATGTTTTGTTCACTTATCTGTAAGTGAATTGCTCACCTGCATGTGTATATTGTTTGCATGTTAGTCTATTGTTACAGTTTGTTTGTTATTTATGTTCTGCCAGTGTGTTTGCTTGTCTGTCTGTGTTACTTATCTGTATGCCTGTGTTCTGTATCAGCCTGTGTTGTTTCTCCATGTGTAGTTTTGCTGCCTGTTTGTCCAATGTATGCCACCGTGTGTGTGCTGCCCACCTGCCTCTGTGCTCATTGCTTACAAGCTTCTGGGTGTATGGTTTGCCCTTCAATGTACAGTTTTTCTGATTATGTGCCTGTGCGTGTGCCGTTTACCTGTTGGATGTTGTTTCTCTGCAAGTTACCTAACCGCTGTACATGTTGCTTAATCGTTTGGCTGGTACGTCTGCATATTTATAATATTTATCTATGTCTACAATGTTTGTTTCTGAGTGCTGTTTATCTGCCTGAATATGTTGCTCAACGGTAAACGTAGGTGTTGCTCATCTATGTTCTCTGTGCTACTTAATTTTCTAGTAGCTTACTTGTGTGTGTGTGTGCATGTGTGTGTGTGTGTCTGTGTGTTTGTGTCTGTGTGTCTGTGTGTATGTGTGTGTGTGTGTGTGTGTATGTCTGTGTGGAGCAGTCAGTGGGTGTGGACACAGGAGGAGTGCGTGTCTGTGTGTGGAGGTATGTCTGTGGCAGGGTCAATGTGTGTGTTTATAAGTGTGTCTGTGTGTGTATGTCTCTGTGTGTGTATGTCTGTGTGTGTGTCTGTGTGTGTATGTCTGTGTGTCTGTCTGTGTGTGTGTGTGTGCGTTTGTGTGTCTGTGTGTGTGTCTGTGTGTATCTGTGTGTGTGTGCGTTTGTGTGTGTGTGTGTGTGCGTGTGTTGTACAGGTGTCGAGCCCTGTCTACCTCCCTGCACGTGTGTTGTGTCGAGCCTCTGACTGCAGTGTTTATTATCTGTGCACCATTTGTGTGTTTTGTGCTCTTTATCCATTTGCGTGTGCTGTCTGTCTGTTTGCGAATTATTGATCCAGGGCACGCGTCTTCACTCTGCTAGTGTACTGTTCACCTGACAACCTGTGTTTTTCTGATGTGCGTGCTGGTAAGATTTGTTTCCCAGGCTGGTATTTGTCTGCAGTGTCTGTTGTTTACCTGCCTGCACACTGTTTATTTGTGTGCCTGCTGATGTGTCTGCCTGTGGTTTCGCTCGCTGTTGTTTGTCTGTGTTTTGTTTCGTTGTCTGTTGTTTATCTGCCTGTTGTTTATCTGCCTGTTGTTTATCTGCCTGCTGTTTGTACGTCTGTTGTGTATTTGTGCATTGCTTGTCGAGCTGTGTGTTGCTTATCTGTCAGCCTGTAGTTTGTCTGCCTGATGCCTATCATCCTGTGTGTCTTTCTCTCTTGCCTGTGTATTTTTTAAAATCTGTCTGTTGTTTGTCTGCACAATACTTATCTTCCTGGGCATGATTTGGAGACACTGGTGTTGAACTGGGCTGGACCAAGTTCAAAATCACACAACACCAGCTTTACTCGGAAGCGCTGGCTTTCGGAGCGCTGCTCCTTCATCAGGTGGTTGTGGAGGTTAAGATCATAGATGAGATTGTGGAGTACGGATCTTATAACCACCTGATGAAAGAGCAGCACTAGAGCTTCCAAATAAACCTGTTGGACTATAACCTGGCATTGCGTGATTTGTTTTTTAAACTTTATCTTCCGGGGACCTCTCTCCCTCGCCAATGTACTGTTTATCAGAGTGCTGTTTGCCTGTTCATTATGTCTCTGCCTGTGTGCTGTTTATCTGTTGGTTGCCAGTTTGCCTGTTGCTACCTGTCGTTTATCTTTCCCTCCTGTCACTGTGTTGTTCACCCCACATGAGTCGCTTTCTCTGCCCTTGCAGTTTTACTTGTCTGTTGGTGACCTCTGCCCGTGTGGCTGCCTTACCCGCCCACCTTGTGTAACTGGGAGTTGGAAGGGGTGGGGTGTTCATTTACTGAACAGGGAGAAAGGGACGGAGGGGAGTCGGAGATCTGGCAAATCACACGCAGGAAACAAACTGGGCGATTCTGCAGGTAGCTGGGTCCTCTGTCACTTCCAAATTAAGGGCGACGGGGGGAGAGGGCAGGTCAGTAGAGTTGAAATGAAGAAGTTGAATGGTGGAGTGGATTCGATGGGCCGAATGGCCTTACTTGCACTCACTTTCCGCTCACCTTCCAATCGATGACTTGGCCTATGTGAGTCAATTTCCTTTTTTTTCTGTGTATGTTTCTCTGTCTCTCCCCCCCAGCATTGGTTGCACAGCTGTCCCTGGAACTATTCGGCTATGTGAGGGAACTTTCAATTCACTATTGTCACTGCTTCACCCTTTTCAATTGTGATTTCGCTCCTGTGGGGTTGGCGATCTGTTGGTCTCTCTCTCTCTCACCTGAGATCTGACAACCACTTCCAACTCAGGCTTGTCCCTGAATCTGTGTTTTTGTTTTGGAGGTTGGGTGGGTGGGGGGGGGTTCCTGTTAGGTGCATCTTTTTTCTGTTGTCGGTCAAAAGGCGTTCTCCCCCCACAAACAAAGTCAAGTCACTATGGTGTCCCTGTGTCCAAATCAATTAAAATTTAGATTACAGTGCGACGGAGAGGTAAATATTAAAGCAGGGGAGCTTTGCTAATTCAAACCATCGATCAGCCAGGATGAGTGCAATAAATTATTTTGACAAGAACCGTTCCTGGCCTAGGCAGCTTCTATCTCTCCAATCGATTTTCATGCCACCACTTTAGTTGAAGCCAGCAGCAGTGTGAGAGAGAGAGAGAGAGAGAGAGAGAGACACACACACAGAGGGAGAGTTTGCAGGAGGGAGAACAAAGGAAATCGAGAGAGAGGAGAGACAGTAAGATAAGGGAAGGGCAAGGGGAGGAAAGGAAAGAATGGGAGGGGGGGGGAGAGAGAGACAGAAAGAGATAGAGAGCACAATGGTAAACAAGAGAGTGTGTTGGAGAAGAGAAACCAAGAAAGCGTGAGTTAAAGCGCACAATGATATGTGTGTGTTACAGGAGAGAGACAGTGAGAGAGACAGAAAGAGGTAGAGAGGGTACAATGATAAAGAGAGAGGGTGTTAGAGGAGAGAGAGGCCTAGACAGAATGAGAGAGGCAGAACGGGAGAGAGAGAGAGAGAGAGAGAGAGAACGAGAGAGAGAGAGAGGGAGAGAGAGAACAAGAGAGAGAGAGAGTGGGGCACAATGATAAATAGTGGGGGTGTTAGAGGAGAGAGAGGCCTAGACAGAATGAGAGAGGCAGAACGGGAGAGAGAGAGAGAGAGAGAGAGAGAACGAGAGAGAGAGAGAGGGAGAGAGAGAACAAGAGAGAGAGAGAGTGGGGCACAATGATAAATAGTGGGGGTGTTAGAGGAGAGAGAGGCCTAGACAGAATGAGAGAGGCAGAACGGGAGAGAGAGAGAGAGAGAGAGAGAGAACGAGAGAGAGAGAGAGGGAGAGAGAGAACAAGAGAGAGAGAGAGTGGGGCACAATGATAAATAGTGGGGGTGTTAGAGGAGAGAGAGGCCTAGACAGAATGAGAGAGGCAGAACGGGAGAGAGAGAGAGAGAGAGAGAGAGAACGAGAGAGAGAGAGAGGGAGAGAGAGAACAAGAGAGAGAGAGAGTGGGGCACAATGATAAATAGTGGGGGTGTTAGAGGAGAGAGAGGCCTAGACAGAATGAGAGAGGCAGAACGGGAGAGAGAGAGAGAGAGAGAGAGAGAACGAGAGAGAGAGAGAGAGAGAGAGA
>NC_057756.1:5318678-5320825 GCF_004010195.1 Chiloscyllium plagiosum
TGAAATAAAGAAGGCATAAAGATGGACAGAAGAGAGAAAGAAAGTATTGGGGGGAGAGGAGGAGATAGAGAGACAGTGCCAGACAGAAAGAGATAAGAGAGAAAAAGAAAGTATGCAACAAACAGTGAGTGATTGATAAGGCTAGGGAAGAGAGGGAAAGAGAGACAGAGAAAGAGGAGATGAAGTGAGAGTGATCGGAAGAGGAGACAGAGACCTGGGCTCCTGAACTTGCTGCTGCCCTGGCCAAGCTGTTCCAGTTCAGTTCCAACCCTGGCATCTACCCGGCAGAGTGGAAAATTGCCCGGGTATGTTGTGTACATGAAAAGCAGGGCAAATCCGACCCGGCCAATTACCCCCCCACCATCAGTCTACACTCGGTCATCAGTGAAGTGATGGAAGGTGACATTAACAGTGCTATCAAACAGCACCCGCTCAGCAATAACCTGCTCAGTGACGCCCAGTTTGGGGTCCCCCAGGGTCACTCAGCTCCTGACCTCATTACAGCCTTGGCTCAAACATGGACAAAAGAGCGGAATTCCAGAGGGGAGGGGAGAGGGACAGCCCTTGGCATCAAGGCTGCATTCGGCCGAGAGTGGCATCACGGAGCCCTGGCCAAACTGGGATCAATGGGTATCAGGGGGCACACTCTCTGCTGGTTGGAGTTATACCTGACGCACAGAGGGAGGTGGTTGGTGGAGGGTCAGTCACCTCAGCTCCAGGCCATCTCTGCAGGAGCTCCTCAGGGGAGTGTCCCAGGCCCAACCATCTCCAACTGCTTCATCAATGACCTTCCCTCCATCATAAGGTCAGAGGTGGGGATGTTGGCTGAGGATTGCCCAGCGTTCAGCCCTATTCACGATGACTCAGGCACTGAAGCAGTCTGGGTCCAAATGCAACAAGATCTGGGCACTCTCCAGGCTTGGGCTGACAGGTGGCAGGTGACAGTCTCACCACACAAAGGCCAGGCTGTGACTGTCACCAACAAGACACAATCTAACCACCAACCCTTGACATTCAATGGTGTTACCATCACTGAATCCCCCACTGTCAACATCCTGGGGCATTACCATTAAGAGAGAATCTAACCATCACCCCCTTGACGTTCAATGGCGTTACCATCACTGAACCCCCCCCCCCCCCCACCCCCAGCATCACCATCCTGGGGAATACCATTTACCAGAAACTCAGCTGGACCCAATACATGATCACAGCGGCTACAAGAGCAGGTCAGAGGCTGGGAATCCTGCAGCGAGTGACTCACCTCCTGACTCCCCAAAGCCTGCCCCACCATCTCCAAGGTACAAGTCAGGAGGGTGAGGGAACACTCCCCACTTGCCCCCTTGGATGGGGGCAGACCCAACAACACTCAAGAAGCCCGACACCATCCAGGGACAAAGCAGCCCCCGCCTGATTGGCCCCACATCCACAAACACCCCCCACCGACGCTCAGTCGCAGCAGTGTGTACCATCTGCAACATGCGCTGCAGAAATTCACCCAGGATCCTGAGACAGCGTCTTCCAAATGTACAACCACTTCCATCTAGAAGGATAAAGGCAGTAGGTACATGGGAACACCAACCCCCCCCACCCCCCCCGGCAAGTTCCCCTTCAATCCCCTGACGTGGAAATGCATTGCTGCTCCTCCAGTGTCTGAATCCTGACAATGCTATGTCTGTCCCAACACCATATGAACTGCAGTGCCTCCTACAGGACAGTCAGGGACAGGCAATAAATGCCCACCCATCCCGCAACACCCACATCCATTGAAAAAAATAAGATAAACAGAAACCAAAGAGCAGAAAGAGACCGTGATGGAGTGAGAGAAGCGGAAGGCGTTGGAGAGGACTGGATGACAGACAGAACGAAAGGGGAGAAAGAAAGAGAGTCGTGTGGAAAGACAGCTCACGCAAACAAGCAGAGAAGACAGAGGGAATTGAGAAAAGTCGCCGATGGATAGAGTGACAGGTTAAGACAGAGGGAGAGGGAGAAAGGGGAGCCACAAAGGAAGGGAATTGGGGATTAAAGTGAGTGGCAGAAAGATGGTCAAGTACTCTAGTAGAGTAAAAACTGGAGACAGGACTCCAAGAGAGATTGAAGAGAAGCAGAAAGAAATAGAGAGGGTGCGGGGGGGGGGATAGAAAGACAGG
>NC_057756.1:5321388-5329583 GCF_004010195.1 Chiloscyllium plagiosum
TTAGCGGGAGGGATGGAGTAAGTTTTAGAGACAGATAGGGCACAGAGAGAGAAAGATAGAGAGGAGAGTGAGAGAGAGAGAGACATAGATTGGAGTGAGGGAGAATAGAGGAGGAGAGAGAGAAAGAAAGAGTTAGGAGTGAGGGGAAACAGAACGAAACAGAGAGAGAGAGAGATGGAGAAATCGATGAAGACAGTCAAAGAGTTATGCAGTGCAGAAAAGATAGAGACGCAATTGATGGGGAAAAGGCAGAAAGGGAGGGTGAGTGGGAGTGTAGGAAATAGTCATGGGGATTGGAAGGAAGGGGGCCGATCGAGGTAATATCCCAAGGGAAGTTTTAGGCAGCTGACAGTTTGGACTAATAGTGCATGTGCTCCCCTGCTGGTTATCTAACACATCGAGAGCTGATGGATCGATAGGAACAGCATCCTCCGATCGCAGCAGCAGTTTCTCTGGGCACTGAGAGCTCAGAACAAAACAGGTCGGAGCATAATTAATGCCAGGCGCAGTGGGAGAGCACACAGTGAAAGGGAGTCCTGGATAACGTCACCGGGACGGGGTACACGGAGTCTCGGATAACCGTCACCGGGACGGTGTACACAGAGTCTCGGATAACCGTCACCAGGACGGTGTGCACAGAGTCTCAGATAACCGTCACCGGGACAGTGTGCACAGAGTCTCGGATAACCGTCACCAGGACGGTGTACACGGAGTCTCAGATAACCGTCACCGGGACGGTGTGCACAGAGTCTCAGATAACCGTCACCGGGACAGTGTACACAGAGTCTCAGATAACCGTCACCGGGACAGTGTACACAGAGTCTCGGATAACCGTCACCGGGACGGTGTACACGGAGTCTCGGATAACCGTTACCGGGACGGTGTACACGGAGTCTCAGATAACCGTCACCGGGACAGTGTACACAGAGTCTCAGATAACCGTCACCGGGACGATGTACACAGAGTCTCAGATAACCGTCACCGGGACAGTGTACACAGAGTCTCAGATAACCGTCACTAGGACGATGTACACAGAGTCTCAGATAACCGTCACCGCGACGGTGCACACAGAGTCTCGGATAACCATCACCGGGACGGTGCACACAGAGTCTCGGATAACCGTCACCGGGACGGTGCACACAGAGTCTCAGATAACCGTCACCAGGACGATGTACACAGAGTCTCAGATAACCGTCACCGGGACGGTGTACACAGAGTCTCAGATAACCGTCACTGGGACGGTGTACACGGACTCTCAGATAAACCGTCACCGGGACAGTGTACACGGAGTCTCGGATAAACCGTCACCGGGACGGTGTACACGGAGTCTCGGATAAACCGTCAGCGGGACGGTGTACACAGAGTCTCAGATAACCGTCACCGGGATGGTGTACACAGAGTCTCAGATAACCGTCACCGGGACGGGGTACACGGAGTCCTGGATAAACGTCTCCGGGACGGTGTACACGGAGTCTCGGATAACCGTCATCGGGTCGGTGTACACAGAGTCTCGGATAACCGTTACCGGGACGGTGTACACGGAGTCTCAGATAACCGTCACCGGGACGGTGTACACAGAGTCTCAGATAACCGTCACCGGGACGGTGTACACGGAGTCTCGGATAAACCGTCATCGGATCGTAGTACACTGAGTCTCCGATAAACCGTCACCGGGACGGTGTACACGGAGTCTCGGATAAACCGTCACCGGGACGGTGTACACAGAGTCTCAGATAACCGTCAACCGGGATGGTGTACACAGAGTCTCAGATAACTGTCACCGGGACGGTGTACACGGAGTCTCGGATAACCGTCACTGGGACGGTGTACATGGAGTCTCGGATAAACCGTCACCGGGACGGTGTACACAGAGTCTCAGATAACCGTCACCGGGACAGTGTACACGGAGTCTCGGATAGACCATCACCGGGACAGTGTACACGGAGACTCGGATAACCGTCACCGGGATGGTGTACATGGAGTCTCGGATAAACCGTCACCGGGATGGTGTACACGGAGTCTTGGATAAACTGTCACCAGGACAGTGTACACTGAGTCGCGGATACTCCGTCACCGGGACGGTGTACACAGAGTCTTGGATAAACCGTCACCGGGACAGTGTACACGGAGTCTCGGATAAACCGTCACCGGAACGGTGTACACGGAGTCTCGGATAAACCGTCACCGGGACGGTGTACATGGAGTCCCGGATAAACCGTCACCGGGAGGGTGCACACGGAGTCTCAGATAACCGTCACCGGGACAGTGTACACGGAGTCTCGGATAAACCGTAACCAGGACGGTGTACACAGAGTCTCGGATAAACCGTCACTGGGATGGTGTACACCGAGTCCCGGATAACCGTCACCGGGACGGTGAACACGGAGTCTCAGATAAACCGTCACCGGGACGGTGAACACGGAGACTCAGATAAACCGTCACCGGGACGGTGTACACAGAGTCTCAGATAAACCGTCACCGGGACGGTGTACACAGGGTCTCAGATAAACCGTCACCGGGACGGTGTACACAGAGTCTCAGATAACCATCACCGGGATGGTGTACACGGGGGTCCCTGATAACTGGGACAGTGTGCACGCATGTTCCTGATAACTGGGACAGTGTGCACGGGGGTCCCTGATAACTGGGACAGTGTGCACGGCGTTCCCTGATAACTGCGACAGTGTACACGGGGGGTGCCTGATAACTGGGGCAGGGTTCACTCGGGTTCCTGATAACTGGGACAGTGTATACAGGGGTTCCTGATAACTGGGACAGCGTGCAGGGGAGACCCTGATAACTGGGTCAGTATACACAGGGGTTCCTGATAACTGGGTCAGTATACCCAAGGGGCCCTGATAACTGGGTCAGTATACACAGGGGTTCCTGATAATTGGGACAGCGTACACGGGTGTCCATGGTAACAGGGACAGTGTGCATCGGGATCCCTGATAACTGGGTCAGTGTGCACGCAGGTTCCGGATAAGGGGGACAGTGTACACGGGGGTCCCTGATAACTGGGACAGCGTACACGGGGTCCCTGATAACAGGGTCAGTATACACAAGGGTTCCTGATAACTGGGACAGTGTGCACAGGGGTTCCTGATAACTGGGACAATGTACACAAGGCTTCCTGATAACTGGGACAGTGTACACGGGGTTCCCTGATACCTGGGACAGTGTACACGGGGTTCCCTGATAACTGGGACAGTGTACACGGGGTTCCCTGATAACTGGGACAGTGTTCACAGGTATCAGGGTGGGCGCGGGTTCCTGATAACTGGGACAGTGTGCACGGGGGTCCCTGATAATTGGGACAGTGTAAACAGGGGACCCTGATAATTGGGACAGTGTACACGGAGGTTCCTGACATCTGGGACAGTGGACACGGGGGTTCCCGATAACTGGGACAATGTACACGGGGGTTCCTGATAACTGGGACAGTGTACAGGAGGTTCCTGACAACTGGGACAGTGTACACAGGGGTCTCTGATAACTGGGACAGTGTACACAGGGCCTCCTTGATACCTGGGACAGTGTACACGGGGTTCCCTGATAACTGGGACAGTGTACACGGTGTCCCTGATAACTGGGACAGTGTGCATGCGGGTTCCTGATAACTGGGACAGTGTACACGGGGGTCCCTGATAACTGGGACAGTGTACACAGGGGTTCCTGATGACTGGGACAGTGTGCACGGCGTTCCCTGATAACTGGGACAGTGTACACAAGGGGTTCCTGATTACTGGGACAGTTTACACGGGGGTGCCTGATAACTGGGACAGCGTGCACTGGAGACCCTGATAACTAGGACAGTGTACACAGGAGTCCCTGATAACTGGGACAATGTACACAGGGGTTCCTGACAACTGGGAATGTGTACACAGGGGTCCCTGATAACTGGGACAGCGTACACGGGGCCTCCTTGATACCTGGGACAGTGTACATGGGGATCCCTGATAACTGGGACAGTGTACACGGAGGTTCCTGACAACTGGGACAGTGTACACAGGGGTCCATGATAACTGGGACAGCGTACACGGGGCCTCCTTGATACCTGGGACAGTGAACACGGGGTTCCTGATAACTGGGACAGTGTACATGGGGTTCCTGATAACTGGGACAGTGTACACGGGGGTCCCTGATAACTGGGACAGTGTACACAGGGGTCCCTGATAACTGGGACAGCGTACACGGGGCCTCCTTGATACCTGGGACAGTGAACACGGGGTTCCTGATAACTGGGACAGTGTGCACGGCATTCCCTGATAACTGGGACAGTGTACACAAGGGGTTCCTGATAACTGGGACAGTGTTCACTCGGGTTCCTGATAACTGGGACAACGTGCACGGGAGACCCTGATAACTGGGTCAGTATACACAGGGGTTCCTGATAACTGGGACAGTGTACACAGGGGTTCCTGATAACTGGGACAATGTACACGGGGGACCCTGATAACTGGGACAGTGTTCACAGGGGTTCCTGGTAACTGGGACAGTGTGCACGGCATTCCCTGATAACTGGGACAGTGTACACAAGGGGTTCCTGATAACTGGGACAGTGTTCGCTCGGGTTCCTGATAACTGGGACAACGTGCAAGGGAGACCTGATAACTGGGTCAGTATACACAGGGGTTCCTGATAACTGGGTCAGTATACACAGGGGTTCCTGATAACTGGGTCAGTATAAACAGGGGTTCCTGATAACTGGGACGGTGTACACAGGGGTTCCTGATAACTGGGACAGTGTACAAAGTGGTTCCTGATAACTGGGTCAGTATACACAGGGGTTCCTGATAACTGGGACAGCGTACTCGGGTGTCCATGGTAACAGGGACAGTGTGCACGGGTGTCCCTGATAACTGGGACAGAGTGCACGCGGATTCCTGACAACTGGGACAGTGGACACGGGGGTTCCCGATAACTGGGACAATGTACACAGGGGTTCCTGATAACTGGGACAGTGTACACGGAGGTTCCTGACAACTGGGACAGTGTACACAGGGGTCTCTGATAACTGGGACAGTGTACACAGGGCCTCCTTGATACCTGGGACAGTGTACACGGGGTTCCCTGATAACTGGGACAGTGTACACGGGGTTCCCTGATAACTGGGACAGTGTTCACAGGTGTTCCTGAATACTGGGACAGGGTGCGCGCGGGTTCCTGATAAGTGGGACAGTGTACACGGGTGTCCCTGATAATGGGACAGTGTACACGGGGGTCCCTGATAACTGGGAAAGTGTGCATGTGGGTTCCTGATAACTGGAACAGTGTACACGGGGGTCCCTGATAACTGGGACAGAGTGCACGCTGGTTCCTGATAAGTGGGACAGTGTACACGGGGGACCCTGATAACTGGGACAGTGTGCATGCGGGTTCCTGATAACTGGGACAGTGTACACGTAGGTTCCGGACAACTGGGACAGTGTATACGGGGGTTTCTGATAACTGGGACAGTGTACACGGGGGTTTCTGATAACTGGGACAGTGTACACGGGGGTCCCTGATAACTGGGACAGTGTACACGGGGGTCCCTGATAACTGGTACAGTGTACACGGAGTCTCCGATAAACCGTCACTGGGATGGTGTACACAGAGTCTCTGATAACCATCACCGGGATGGTGTACACGGGGGTCCCTGATAACTGGGACAGTGTGCACGCATGTTCCTGATAATTGGGACAGTGTACATGGGGGTCCCTGATAACTGCGACAGTGTACACGGGGGTGCCTGATAACTGGGGCAGGGATCGCTCGGGTTCCTGATAACTGGGACAGTGTACAAGGGGGTGCCTGATAACTGGGTCAGTATACACAGGGGTTCCTGATAACTGGGTCAGTATACACAAGGGGCCCTGATAACTGGGTCAGTATACACAGGGGTTCCTGATAATTGGGATAGCGTACACGGGTGTCCATGGTAACAGGGACAGTGTGCACGGGGGTCTCTGATAACAGGGTCAGTGTGCATGCGGGTTCCTGATAACTGGGACAGTGTACACGGGGGGTCCCTGATAACTGGGACAGTGTACACAGGGGGGGTCCCTGATAACTGGGACAGTGTACACAGGGGTTCCTTATAACTGGGACAGCGTGCACGGGAGTCCCTGATAACTGGAACAGAGTGCACGCGGGTTCCTGATAACTGGGACAGTGTACACGGGGGACCCTGATAACTGGGACAGTGTACACGGGGCCTCCTTGATACCTGGGACGGTGTACATGGGGGTCCTTGATAACTGGGACAGTGTTCACAGGGGGTCCTGATAACTGGGACAGTGTGCATGGCATTCCCTGATAACTGGGACAGTGTACACAAGGGGTTCCTAATAACTGGGACAGTGTTCGCTCGGGTTCCTGATAACTGGGACTACGTGCACGGGAGACCCTGATAACTGGGTCAGTATACACAGGGGTTCCTGATAACTGGGACAGTGTACAAAGTGGTTCCTGATAACTGGGTCAGTATGCACAGGGGTTCCTGATAACTGGGACAGCGTACTCCATGGTAACAGGGACAGTGTGCACGGGAATCCCTGATAACTGGGTCAGTGTACACGGGGGTCCCTGATAACTGGGACAGTGTGCACAGGTGTCCCTGATAACTGGGACAGAGTGCACGCGGGTTCCTGAAGAGTGGGACAGTGTACACGGAGGACCCTGATAACTGGGACAGGGTGCATGCGGGTTCCTGGTAACTGGGACAGGGTGCACGGGGATCCCTGATAACTGGGTCAGTGTGCACGCGGGTTCCTGATAACGGGGACAGTGTACACGGGGGTCCCTGATAACTGGGACAGTGTACACGTGTGTCCCTGATAATGGGACAGTGTGCACTGGGGTCCCTGATAACTACGACAGGGTGCACGCGGGTTCCTGATAAGTGGGACAGTGTACACAGGGGACCCTGATAACTGGGACAGTGTACACGGGGGTCCCTGATAACTGGGACAGTGTGCATGCGGGTTCCTGATAACTGGAACAGTGTACACGGGGGTCCCTGATAACTGGGACAGTGTACACGGGGGTCCCTGATAACTGGGACAGAGTGCACGCGGGTTCCTGATAAGTGGGACAGTGTACACGGGGGACCCTGATAACTGGGACAGTGTGCATGCGGGTTCCTGATAACTGGGACAGTGTACACAGGGGTCCCTGATAACTGGGACGATGTACACGGGGGTCCCTGATAACTGCGAGAGTGTTCACAGGTGTTCCTGATAACTGGGACAGTGTACACAGGGGTTCCTGATAACTGGGACAGGGTGGGCGCGCGGTCCTGATAACTGGGACAGTGTGCAAGGGGGTCCCTGATAACTGGGACAGTGTGCAAGGGGGTCCCTGATAACTGGGACAGTGTACACGGGTGTCCCTGATAACTGGGACGGTGTACACGGGGGTCCCTGATAACTGGGACAGTGTTCACAGGGGTTCCTGATGACTGGGACAGTGTGCACGGCGTTCCCTGATAACTGGGAAGTGTACACAAGGGGTTCCTGATAACTGGCACAGTTTACACGGGGGTGCCTGATAACTGGGACAGTGTGCACGGGAGACCCTGATAACTGGGTCAGTATACACAGGAGTTCCTGATAACTGGGTCAGTATACACAGGAGTTCCTGATAACTGGGTCAGTATACACAGGAGTTCCTGATAACTGGGTCAGTATACACAGGAGTTCCTGATAACTGGGTCAGTATACACAGGAGTTCCTGATAACTGGGTCAGTATACACAGGAGTTCCTGATAACTGGGTCAGTATACACAGGAGTTCCTGATAACTGGGTCAGTATACACAGGAGTTCCTGATAACTGGGTCAGTATACACAGGAGTTCCTGATAACTGGGTCAGTATACACAGGAGTTCCTGATAACTGGGTCAGTATACACAGGAGTTCCTGATAACTGGGTCAGTATACACAGGAGTTCCTGATAACTGGGTCAGTATACACAGGAGTTCCTGATAACTGGGTCAGTATACACAGGAGTTCCTGATAACTGGGTCAGTATACACAGGGGTTGCTGATAACTGGGTCAGTATACACAGGGGTTCCTGTTAACTGGAACAGTGTGCACAGGGGTCCCTGGTAACTGGAACAGTGTACACGGCGGTCCCTGATAACTGGGACAGTGTACACGGGTGTCCCTGATAACTGGGACGGTGTACACGGGGGTCCCTGATAACTGGGAC
>NC_057756.1:5331773-5335667 GCF_004010195.1 Chiloscyllium plagiosum
GTCACTGGAACAGTGTACACGGGTGTCCCTGATAACTGGGACAGTGTGCACGGGTGTCCCTGATAATGGGACAGTGTGCACTGGGGTCCCTGTAACTGGGACAGTGTGCACGGGGATGCCTGATAACTGGGACAGTGTAAAAGGGGGTCCCTGATAACTGGGACAGTGTACACAGGGGTTCCTGATAACTGGGACTGTGTACACAGGGGTCCCTGATAACTGGGACTGTGTACATGGGGATTCCTGAAAACTGGGACAGTGTGCAAGGGGGTACCTGATACCTGGGACATTGTACACAGGGTTCCCTGATAACTGGGACAGTGTACACGGGGGTCCCTGATAACTGGGACAGTGTACACAGGGGTCCCTGATAACTGGGACAGTGTACATGGTGGTTCCTGATAACTAGGACAGTGTACACGGGTTCCCTAATAACTGGGACAGTGTGCACGGAGGTTCCTGAAAACTGGGACAGTGCACACGGAGGATTATGACAACTGGAACAGTGTACACAGGGGGTTCCTGATAACTGGGACAGCGTACATGGGGGTTCCTGATAACTAGGACAGTGTACATGGGGTTCCCTAATAACTGGAACAGTGTACACGGGGGTCCCTGATAACTGGGACGGTGTACACGGGGGTCCCTGATAACTGGAACAGTGTACACGGGGGTCCCTGATAACTGGGACGGTGTACACAGGAGTCCCTGATAACTGGGACAGTGTAATTGGGTGTCCATGGTAACAGGGACAGTGTGCACGGGGATCCCTGATAACTGGGTCAGTGTGCACACGGGTTCCTGATAACGGGGACAGTGTGCACGGAGATCCCTGATAACTGGGACAGTGTGCATGTGGGTTCCTGATAACTGGGACAGTGTACACGGGGGTCCTTGATAACTGGGACAGTGTACACGGGGGTCCCTGATAACTGGGACAGTGCACACGGGGGTCCCTGATAACTGGGACGGTGAACACGGGGGTCCCTGATAACTGGGACAGTGTTCACAGGGGTTCCTGATAACTGGGTCAGTATACACAGGGGTTCCTGATAACTGGGACAGTGTACTCGGGTGTCCATGGTAACAGGGACAGTGTGCGCGGGAATCCCTGATAACTGGGACAGCTTTCGCCCGGGTTCCTGATAACTGGGTCAGTATACACGGGGGTCCCTGATAACTGGGTCAGTATTCACAGGGGTTCCCTGATAACTGGGACAGTGTGCACGGGGCCTCCTTGATACCTGGGACAGGGTGGGCGCGGGTTCCTGATAACTGGGACAGTGTGCATGGGAGCCTCTGATAATTGGGACAGTGTACACAGGAGTCCCTGATAACTGGGACAGAGTGCACACGGGTTCCTGATAACTGGGACAGCGTACACGGGGGTGCCTGATAACTGGAACAGTGTATACATGTGTCCATGATTACTGGGACAGTGTACACGGAGGATCAGGACAACTGTGACAGTGTACACAGGGGGTTCCTGATAGCTGGGACAGCGTACACGGGGGTCCCTGATAACAAGGACAATGTACACGGGTGTAAGGGGTGGTGTAATTTTTAAATCATTAACTGTTGTAGTAAGCACATAGTAAGTACAAAGCCACCATTTTAGTCCTTTCTACCCTGTAGTAAGCACCAGCAGATACTCCCCTAGATTTTCATGAATGGAACAATGGAAACAGCTTTCCTCGTGGCTGAGGGACTGCCCACAACCCATGGCTGTACATCATCATCCATATAAGGGAGAACGGTGAACTCAAACACTGATTGGCTGGGTGATGAACCAAATAATCTCATCCATCAGGGAGGACAGTGGGGAACTTTGACACCCATTGGCTGAGACAGTAGAAGGCCCAGCCCATTACTACATGTATATAATGCGCGGGGATTACAATCTGTGTGTGTGCCTCGTGGGAAGCCATTGAGGTAACACCCGGTTCTGCAGAACTGAATACATAGTTTTGGACGAACTCCTCCGTGTCTTTGTTCTTGGGAAGGGAAGCAGAGTGCCTGATGGGGGGTCGCAGAGGTCCCTATCTTGCACACGGGGCACACTGATAACTGGGACAGTGTACACGGGGATCCCTGATAACTGCGACAGTGTACACAGGGTTCCCTGATAACTCGGACAGTGCGCACACGGGTTCCTGATAACTGGAACAGTGTGCACGGGGGTTCCTGATAACTGGGACAGTGTACACACGGGTCCCTGATAACTGGGACAGTGTACATGGTGGTTCCTGATAACTAGGACAGTGTACACGGGGGTTCCTGATAACTGGGACAGTGTACACAGGGGTTCCTGATAACTGGGACTGTGTACAAGGGGATTCCTGATAACTGGGACAGTGTGCAAGGGGGTACCTGATAACTGGGACATTGTACACAGGGTTCCCTGATAACTGGGACAGTGTACACGGGGGTTCCTGATAACTGGGACAGTGTGCACAGGGTTCCCTGATAACTGGGACAGTGTGCAGGGGGGTCCCTGATAACTGGGACAGTGTACAAGGGGGTTCCTGATAACTGGGACAGTGTACAAGGGGGTTCCTGATAACTGGGACAGTGTGCACGGGTGTCCCTGATAAGTGGGACAGTGTGCACGGGGGTGCCTGATAACTGGGACAGTGCATACATGTGTCCCTGATAACTGGGACAGTGGACACGGAGGATTATGACAACTGGGACAGTATTCACAGGGGTTCCCTGATATCTGGGACAGTGTGCACGGGGCCTCCTTGATACCTGGGACAGGATGGGCGCGGGTTCCTGATAACTGGGACAGTGTGCATGGGAGCCTCTGATAATTGGGACAGTGTACACAGGAGTCCCTGATAACTGGGACAGAGTGCACACGGGTTCCTGATAACTGGGACAGTGTACACGGGGGTGCCTGATAACTGGGACAGTGTATACATGTGTCCCTGATAACTGGGACAGTGTAAACGGAGGATCATGACAACTGGGACAGTGTACACAGGGGGTTCCTGATAGCTGGGAGAGTGTACACGGGGGTTCCTGATAACTGGGACAGTGTATGCGGAGGACCATGATAAATGGGACAGTGTACACGGGGATACCTCATAACTGAGGCACTGTACACAGGGGTCCCTGATAACAAGGACAATGTACACGGGGCACACTGGTAACTGGGACAGTGTGCACGTTCGGCTCCTGATAACTGCGACAGTGTACACAGGGGTTCCTGATAACTGGGACAGTGTACACGGGGGTCCCTGATAACTGGGACAGTGTACATGGTGGTTCCTGATAACTAGGACAGTGTACACGGGGATCCCTGATAACTGGGACAGTGTACACGGGGGTTCCTGAAAACTGGGACAGTGTGCAAGGGGGTACCTGATAACTGGGACATTGTACACAGGGTTCCCTGATAACTGGGACAGTGTACACAGGGGTTCCTGATAACTGAGACTGTGTACAGGGGGTTCCTGATAACTGGGACAGTGTGCACAGGGGTCCCTGATACCTGGGACAGTGTACACGGGGGTCCCTGATAACTGGGACAGTGTGCAAGGGGTTCCCTGATAACTAGGACAGTGTACACGGGAGTTCCTGATAACTGGGACAGTGTACAAGGGGGTTCCTAAAAACTGGAACAGTGTGCAAGGGTGTCCCTTATAACTGGGACAGTGTGCACGGGGGTGCCTGATAACAGGGACAGTGTGCAGGGGGTGCCTGATAACTGGGACAGTGTACACACGGGTCCCTGATAACTGGGACAGTGTACATGGTGGTTCCCGATAACTAGGACAGTGTACACGGGGGTTCCTGATAACTGGGACAGTGTACACACGGGTCCCTGATAACTGGGACAGTGTACACGGGGGTTCATGATAACTGAGACAGTGTACACTGGGGTTCCTG
>NC_057756.1:5336167-5348218 GCF_004010195.1 Chiloscyllium plagiosum
CAGTGTCCATATCAGTGACTGTATCAGTGTCTATACTGGTGCCTATAATGGTGTCTAACAGAGAGTATAATGGTACCTGTAACATTGTCTTTATTAGTCTCTACAACATTGTTGATATCACTGTATATAGAAGATTCCATAACAGTACTGAAATATTGCTTATATAAGAGACTGTAACATACATGTAAGAGTGACTAGGAAGGCATCTAAAGCATGTTGATGACAGTAACCAGAACAGTTAAGATGTCAGTGACTAAAACAACATAAATAACAATACCAGAATCAAGAACAATGATAGTGTCTGTATCATTACCTATAAAAGTGTCTGAAACAGTGCCAAAAACATAGTTCCTGCTCTGGTCACTGACAATGAGATTATGTAGAACAGTGTATATATCAGTGACTATAACAGTCTCTATGCCAGTGTCTGTTGCTATAAATATATCTAGAACATTGCTTATGACAATGTCAATTACAGCATCTATGTCAGTGTGTATAACAGTGATTTAACAGTGTTGACATTAGTGACTATAATAGTATTGGTATCAGTGAATACAATGTCTATGACACTATACATCTCAATGTTTCTAACAGTGACCCCAACACCAGTATTCATTACAGAGATTCTGACAGTTTATGGATCAGTGTGTACAAAAGTGGCTACAACAGTGCCTATCTCAGTTGCTAAATCAGTGATTATAACATTGTTTAATTAAAAGCCTGTAACAATATCGATAGTGGTGACTTTAATGGTGTCTATAGGGCAGCTATAACAGTAACCAAAGCAGTTATGGTATCAGTGAACAAACCAGCACCTGCATCAAGAACAATATCAGTGTCAGTATCGGTGACTGTAAACATTGCTGTAACAGTGACTCTGTCAGTGACTATCGCAGGGATCTTTAACACTGTCTAGATCAGTGATTATAACAATCTCTATACCAGCGTTTAACACATAGATCTATATCAGTCTCTATAATACTGTATATACAGTGACTATAATAGTATCTGGAACATTATTTATAACAATATCCATAGCAGTGTTGGTATCAGTGTCTAGAACACTGGCAAACCAGAGTTCACAACAGTATAAGTGTTCATAATAGTTTCTATACCAATGACAATACCAGTGACTATATTGGCATCTATATCACTGTAATAAGCATCTGTTTTAGTGGCTAAAGCAATGTGCATAGCAGTCTCTGTATCAGTGTCTTTGGCAGTGTCTATAACAGAGATTATATTAGTGTAACATTGTCTCTATCTGTCTCTATATCTTTGTTGATATCACTATCTATATCAGAGCCAATAGCAGTATCTATATCATTGTTTATATAACAGACTATAACAGTACGTTTAAGAGTGATCATAAAAGGATGATGATAATAGTACATATAACATTGTCTCTATCAGTTTCCATGACATAGTTGATGTCACTATCTAAATAAGATTCCGTAATGATATCTATAACACTGTGTTATAAACAGTGTATGCATCAGTGTCTATAACTATTGGTTATATCAGTCACAATAACATTGTTGATATCACTATCTATTTGAGATTCTGTAACAGTATCTATAACATTGTTTACATAAGAGAGTATAATAATATAATTGACTATAATGGTATCTATAAGGGTGTTTGTAACATAACAGTTATGATATCACTGCACAAAACAGCATCAGTAACAATATCTATATCAATAAGAATAATATGTCAGTATCAGTGATTATAAAAGTGTCTGTTATAGTGATAAAACCATTGTCTCTGACAATGACTATAGCAGGGATTTTAATATTATAACAATGATTATATCAGTGTCTATAATCATGTCAATGCCATGGCTCTAATAGTGTCAACATCAGTATCTATAAGAGTGTACAAAGCAGTGACTATAAAAGTATGTGTAACACAATCACACAACACCAGGTTATAGTCCAACAGGTTTAATTGTTCGGTAGCCATAGGGAGGGCCTCAACTGGGACCTTGGGTTCATGTCACATTACAGGTGATCACCATTGCACTACACACACACACACACACACTCTCACATACACATGGACACAGGTACACACAGACGCACACACAGACACCCACACACACCCTAAGAGACACACACTCTCCCACACTCACACATGCACCCCCTCACAGACTTAAGACACTCTGCACTCACTACACACACACACACACACACACACACACACACACACACACATTTTGTGTGGTGAATTTTTTTGGTACTTTCAGAGTTACCTTGCACTTTGCTCAAAAACCACATACATTCATGTAGAACTCTGAGCTCAAAAACTGCATGAATTTATGTAAAACTCTGTTATCTCACTTTTTAGATTGGAATCAATCTAAACATCAGGTCATAGACAGAGAACACAGGGGGCTAACACCTTCAACATATTGTCTAGCTATCACCATTGTTAACAGCTAACCCGAGAATGCAACTTTTTTTAAAAAAGGTTTTGTGATTTACACATGAAAGAAGTGAAACTATCACTGTATTCTAACAGATGAAAGGCTTAACAGACAATCAATTCTTCAATGTATAATTACAGTTACATCACACTGCAAATTTTTGCTATAAACTCTGTGTTCCAATCGAGTCCTCCACATCACCTGATGAAGGAGCGTCGCTCCGAAAGCTAGTATGCTTCCAATTAAACCTGTTGGACTATAACCTGGTGTTGTGTGATTTTTAACTTTGTACACCCCAGTCCAACACCAGCATCTCCAAATCATGTTTCCTCCTGGGAAGAGATAAGCGCACGGCTACACCTAGGTAGTGGTGAAAGTGCATCACAGAAATCGTGTCTGAGACCAGACATATGTAGACGGGCAGGAGTCTGGAAGAACACAGCAAGCCAGGCTGGTGGAGAAGTTGACATTTCAGGTGTAACCCTTCTTTCAGATATATAGATGTAGGCAAAGCGGCTTAACAGTTCAACAGTTTCCTCATTTCCCCTTCCCCCACCTTACCCTAGTTCCAAACTTCCAGCTCAGCACTGTCCCCATGACTTGTCTGGACTTGTCCTACCTGCCTATCTCCTTTTCCACCTATCCACTCTACCCTCTCCTCCCTGACCTATCATCTTCATCCCCTCCCTCACTCACCCATTGTACTCTATGCTACTTTCTCCCCACCCCCACCCTCCTCTAGCTCACCTCTCCACACTTCAGGCTCACTGCCTTTATTCCTGATGAAACGTCGATTTCGCTGCTCCTCGGATGCTGCCTGAACTGCTGTGCTCTTCCAGCACCACTAATCCAAAACCTTCAACATATTGTCTAGCTATCACCATTGTTAACAGCTAACCCGAGAATACAACTTTAAAAAAAAGGGTTTTGTGATTTACACATGAAAGAAGTGAAACTATCACATATTCTAACAGATGAAAGGCTTAACAGACAATCAATTTTTCAATGTATAATTTCAGTTACATCACACTGCAAATTTTTGCTCTAAATTCTGTGTTATGATCGAGTCCTCCACAATCACCTGATGAAGGAGCGTCACTCCGAAAGCTAGTGTGCTTCCAATTAAACCTGTTGGACTATAACCTGGTGTTGTGTGGTTTTTAACTATCTCAGTGAATACATCAATGTCTATGAGTGTTCATTACAGTGTCTATTTCAGTGTTTATAATAGTGCCTGTAACAGTGTGTATAACAGTGATTTAGTTGGTGACTACATGAGTATTTATACCAATGTCTATGTCAGTGATTCTGCCAATGTCTGTAATGGTGTCTTTCTTAGTGTCTAAAACAGAGACTTCGTAAGTGTTTATATCACTATGTATCTGTAACTGGTCTATATCCCTGACTATAGTATCGCCTGTATCGATGTACTATATCAGTATCAAAAACAGTGTATACTTCACTGTCTATGTTATTGGCTATAAGACTGTCTATAACACTGTCTATATCAGTGTCGAAAAATGAGTCTGTAGCAATGACAGTAACAGTGACTATTTCTGCATCTGTATCAGTTGAAAATACTATCTGTTTCAGCCCATACCAGTGTCGATTCAGTGTCTATATTATGGACTATAATTATACCTTTATCAGTTGCTCCAGTAGTGTCTATATCAATGAGTGTAACAGTCCCTATATACCACTGTCTATAACAATGGCTATGTCAATGAGTGTAACAGTCCCGCCCCTCCAACCACCACCAGGACAGAACCCCACTGGTCCTCACCTACCACCCCACCAATCTTCATGTACAGCGCATCATCCACCGTCATTTCCGCCATCTCCAAACGGACCCCACCACCAAGGATATAATTTACGACTGATTGGAAAGGAACTTCTTCACCCAGAGGGTTGTTAATCCATAGAATTCCCTGCCCAGTGAAGTAATTGATGCTACTTCAGTAAACATTTTTAAAGCTAAGGTAGAATCTTTTGAACAATAAAAAATTTAAGGGATACAGTGAGAGCGCAGTAAGTGGAGCCGAGTCCATGAAAAGATCAACCATGAATTTATTGAATGGCAGAGCAGGACCGAAGGGCCGATGGATGACTTCTGCTCCTAGGTCTTATCTTCTAAATGGGCTGAAAAAATAGCAAATGGAGTTCAATCTGGATAAATGCGAGGTATTGCAATTTGGGACAACAAACAAGGGTACGGTTTTTACAATTTCAGCACCGCCTTCCTAACCTGCAATCTTCTTCCTGACCTCTCCGCCCCCATCCCAGTCTGACCTATCATCCTCACCTTGACCTCTTTCCACCTATCACATTTCCGACGCCCCTCCCCCCAGTCCCTCCTCCCTACCTTTTATCTTAGCCTGCTGGACACACTTTCCTCATTCCTGAGGAAGGGCTTATGCCCGAAACGTCGATTCTCCTGTTCCCTGGATGCTGCCTGACCTGCTGCGCTTTTCCAGCAACACATTTTCAGCTCTGATCTCCAGCATCTGCAGACCTCACTTTCTCCTCCTATATACCACTGTCTATAACAGTGGCTATGTCAATGAGTGTAACAGTCCCTATATATCACTGTCTACAACAGTGGCTATGTCGATGAGTGTAACAGTCCCTATATACCACTGTCTATAACAGTGGCTATGTCAAGGTTGATAACACTGTCTATGACAGACAATAACATTGTTAGCAACAGTTTGTATAACAGTGATCATAACAGTCTCTCCATCTGTGTCCATAACAATAACTATACCAATCTCTACAACAGTGTAAATGGATAAATGGATACTTTAGTGTCTAGAGTGACTTCAACAGTGTCCACATCAGTGTTTCTAACAGTGTCCAATTCAGTGTTTCTAACAGTGTATATAGTGGTGTTCATCACAGAGATTATAACAGTGTCTGTACCAATTTCTATGTCACTGACTATATTAGCATCAGTGTCTTTATTAATTTCTATCACAATGTCTATAACAGAGTCTATATCAAAGTCTATAACAGTGCCATTATCCTTGATAATCATTGTCCGTAACAGTGTTTATAACAGTGTCTGAATTAGTGAATACATCAGTATGCATAATGAGATATATATCAATTTTATTTACAGTGTCTAAATCAGTGACTATAAAGGTGTCTATTCCATGGTCTATAGCAGTGCCTAGAACAGTGAAGACATCAATGTTGATAACAGTATCAATAGCATTGTTGATATAATAAACTATAACAGTACCTTGTAAGAGTGACTATAATGCTATCTGTAAGGGTGTTTATGATAATAACAGTACACAGTTGTGATTATCAGGGACCAAAATAATGCTGATAACAGGACCTTTATCAATGACCAAAACAGTATCTATATCAGTGACTATGGCAATGTCATGGTACCAGAGTCTACAGCAGTGACTGTACTTTATCTACAATACTAAATCAGTGTCTATAACATTGTCTATATCAGGTTATAGTCCAACAGGCTCATTTGGAAGCACTAGCTTTCGGAGCGCTGCTCCTGCATCCCCATATATAATCTTATTCTCCACAACCACCTGATGAAGGAGCAGCGCTCCAAAAGCTAGTGCTTCCAGACAAACCTGTTGGACTGTAACCTGGTGTCGTGTGATTTTTAACTTTGTCCACCCCAGTCCAACACCGGCACCTCCAAGTCATTGTCTATATTGGTATCTATAACAGTGATTACAAAAATATCTGTAACCCTGTCTATAACATTGTCAATATCAATGGCTATAACAGTGTACATAACAGCGATTATAACTGTAGCTATATCAGAGACTACAGCAATGAGTATAACTGTGTCCATATCATTATCTATAACAGTCAATGGTTATATCAGTTTCTATATCAGTGACTATAACAGTCTCGATCAGTATTAATAAAGTTGTCTATATCAATATCAATACCTGTATCATTGCCCATTACAATGTTTCTCTCTGTGACTATTATAGTGATTATAAAATTGTCGATATCTTTGACTATAGCATGTTGATAAGAGTTTCTATAACATTGTCTATAATCATGTCTGTAACATTGTGTATAATATTGTCTATAACAGTGACTGCAACAGTATCTATAATATTGGGAGAAAGTGAGGACTGCAGATGCTGGAGATCAGAATTGAGAGTGTGGTGCTGGAAAAGCACAGCAGGTCAGGCAGCATCCAAGGAGCAGGGAAATCGACGTTTCAGGCATAAACTCTTCATCCGGAATCCTGATTATGCCCGAAACGTTGATTCTCTTGCTCCTCGGATACTGCCTGACCTGCTGTGCTTTTCCAGCACCACACCCTCAACATCTACAATATTGTCTATGTCAGAGAATATAATGATACCTAAAAGTCAGCTTATAAGTTTGCTCATTGAGCTGGCAGGTTTGTTTTCAGACGTTTCGTCACCATGCTAGGTAATATCATCAGTGAGCCTCTGGTGAAGCAGCACTAGTGTTCTGACACGCTTGCTACTTCTGTGTCTTGGTCTGTTGCGGTGGGTGATATCACTTCCAGTTCTTTTTCTGAGAGGTTGGTAAATGGGGTCCAAATCGATGTGTTTTTAATGGAGTTCCGGTCTGAATGCCAGGCCTCTAGGAATTCCCTTGTGTGTCTTTGTTTAGCCTGTCCCCAGGATGGATGTGTTGTCCCAGTCGAACTGGTGTCCCTCTTTGTCTGTGTGTGTGGATACCAGTAATAGTTGGTGGTGTCTTTTGGTGGCTAGTTGGTGCTCACATGTCCTAGTGGCTAGTTTCCTGCCCGTCTGTCCAATGTAATGCTTGTTGCAGTCCTTCTTGGTATTTTGTATGTGACGTTTGTTCTTCTGTTTGTTGGTACGGGGTCCTTTAGATTCATCAAGAACTGTTTCAGTGTGGTGGTAGGTTTGTGGGCTACCATGATGCCTAGGCATGATGGCACAGTGGTTAGCACTGCTGCCTCACAGCACCAGGGACCCGGGTTTGATTCCAGCCTCAGATGACTGTCTGTGTGGAGTTAATACGTTCTCCCTGTGTCTGTGTGGGGTTTCCTCTCACAGTCCAAAGATGCGCAGGTTAGGGTGGATTGGCCATGCTTAATTACCTATAGTGTTAGATGCATTAGTCAGGGATAAATATAGGGTAGGGAAATGGGTCTGAATGGGTTACTCTTCGGAGGGTCAGTGTGGACTTGTTGGGCCGAAGGGCCTGTTTCCACACTACAGGGAATCTAATCTAATCTAATCAGACCATCACCTGATGAAGGAGCAGCTCTCCGAAAGCGTGTGATTTCAAATAAGCCTGTTGGACTATAACATGGTGTCCTGTGACTTTTGACCTTGTCCACCCCAGTCCCACACTGGCACCTCCACATTATACCAGAGTATATCGAATGTCTGTAACAGTAACTGTAAAGGTGCCTATCTCATTATCTATAATGGGGAATATAACACTCACTTTATCAACATCTGTAATAGTGTTTATAATCAATGTCAGTAATCTGTGTTTATAATAGTATCTATAATTGTGCCTATATCAGAGACTATGCCAAGGACTTGAATAATTCATATAAAAGTACATGTTTCAGTAACTACAGCATTGACTATAGCGGTGTCTATAATAGTGTCAATATCTACAAATGTCAAAAAGTATTTCTGCCGATAACTATATAAATGTCTATATCAGTGCCTATAACTGTCTCCATATCAGTGACATAATATTACCTATAACAATGTTAATAATGGTGACTATAATGATGATAATGAATATGTCTTTCAGTGTCTATAACAGCAACAGAACGTATAACAGTGATTATAGCAGTGTCTGTGACTGTGTCTGTTTAAGTCTCCATAACACTGTTTATAAAAGTGTCTATATCAGTAACTGGATCAATGCCTATAACTGTGTCTGTATATAAATGGTAATGAACTGTGTCACTCTCAGTGTGTATAATAGAGACGATGACAGCATCTCTGTCGGTTTTTATTCCTGCCATATCTGTTTCTATGTTAGTGTCTATATCAGCCTATGTACACTGCCTATATCAGTAGCTGTATCTGCATTTATGACAGTCTACATCAGGAAATTATAGGCCAGTGAGCAAAAGTAGTGAGAAATTATTGGAGAATATTTTTTGATTAAGGGTGCACTCACATTTGAAGAAGAATAGATTTATCAGAGATAGCTAGTGTTACTTTATGTGGAGGAGATGTTGTCTCACAAACTCAATTGTGTTTTTCTCTGGTGAAGATGATTGTCGAGGGGACAGCAGTGGATACTGTCTACGTGGACTTTACTAAAGCATTTGACAAGCTCCCTCACGTTTGTCTGGTCCAGATGATCAAGCCACCTGGGATCCATGGTGAATTGGGTACAAAATTGACTTATTCAGAAACGGCAGAGGGGTGTTTTTCAGACAGGAGGTCTGTGAGCAGTGGTGTTCTGCATGGATCAGTGCTGGGACCTCTGCTGGGGGTAATAAATGCAAATGATTTGTTTGAAACTGTAAGTATTTGTAAGTTTGCAGATAGCACCAAAAGGGTAAAAGTTACAGAAAGCAAGGCAGAGACTTGGATAGATAGCCAGAGACTTTTCCCCAGGGCAGGATTGACGGGTATGAGGGGGTCATAGTTTGAAGATATTAAGGGAAAGGTATAGAGGAGACGTCAGAGGTAGGTTCTTTATGCAGAGAGTTGTGAACGCATGGAATGCATTGCCAGTGGTGGTGGTGGAAGCAGAGTCATTGGGGACACTTAAGCTACTGCTAGACATGCACATGGAGAGCAGTGAGTTGAGGGGTGCGTAGGTTAAGTTATTATATTTTACATTAGGATTAGGTCTCGGCACAACATCGTGGGCCAAAGGGCCTGTTCTGTGCTGTACTTTTCTATGTTCTATGTTATCAAAGGATACAACAGAATTGAATGTTGTGAAGAGAAGGGCAGATGGAGTTTGATCTGGACAAGTGTGAGGGGACACACCTTAGGAGGTCAAATGCAAGAGAAAGGTAGATGGTGAGTGACAGCATTCTCTGGACCGTTGATGTGCAGAGGGACCTTCGCATGCAAGTCTATCGCTCCCTGAAAGTAGCAACAGAAGTGGAGAAGGTGGTAAAGAAGGCATGCAGCATTGAGAATAGACGTTGATGAGTCACGTTGCATCTGTACAAGACTTTAGTTAGGCCACATTTGGAGTGTGTAGGTCTGGTCACCACTCTGTAGGAAGGATGTGGAGTTCTTTAGAGAGGGTGCAAAAGAGGTTTCCCAGGATGTTGCCTGGATTGGAGTGCAGTAGCTATAAGGAAGGGTTGGACAAATATGGATTGTTTCCACTAAAAGGTAAGAGGCTGAGGGCCCACCTGATGGCAGTATATCAAATTAGAATCCCTACAGAGTGGAAACAGGCCCTTCGACTCAACAAGGACTGGATTAGGTTAGGATATCTGGTTGGCATGGATGAGTTGAATCAAAGGGTCTGTTTCCGTGCTGTACATCTCGATGACTCTAAGCCCACACTGACCCTCCAAACAGTAACCCACCCAGACCCATACCCCTGCCCTACATTTTCCCCTGACTAATGCACCTAATCTACACATCCCTGAACACTATGGCACAACTTAGCGTGGCCAATTGTGGGAGGAAGCCGGAGCAAACCCATGCAGACATGGAGGAGAATGCGCAGACTCCACACAGGCTGTTGCCTGAGGCTGGGATCAAACCTGGGTCCCCAGCGCTATGAGGCAGCAGTGCTAACCATGATCCACTGTGCCGCCTCTTAAACATTGCAATTGTATCTGCTTCTACACCTCCCTGACAAATTACGTTGTTTGAGAGATAGTTAGACAGATATGTGAACAGGAAAGGATTATAGGGATACGGACTATATGCAGGCTAGTGGGATGAGCTTAGAATGGTGTCATGATTGGCACAGACATGGTGAGCTGAAGGGCCTGTTCCTATGCTGTTATGTTCCGTGTGTATATCAATGACTATATTAATATGGCTATCGGTGTCTATAACAGTGTATATAACAGTGTATCTGACAGTGTCTATAACAGTGACTATAGCATTGTCAATAACATTGTCCCAGATAGTGTGTATATCAATGACTATATCAATATAGCTATCTGTATCTATAACAGTGTATAACAGTGTATCTGACAGTGTCTATAACAGTGACTATAGCATTGTCAATAACATTGTCCCAGATAGTGTGTATATCAATGACTATACCAGTGTCTGGTTAAAACTGTGTTGATTACAGAGCCTATAATAGATTTGATAACAATATCTGTGAGAGTGTCTAGTTCAGTGTCTATGACAGTGTTGATATCAGTAACTATTTCAGTGTCTAACACAGTACATAGCAGTATGTATAACAGTTTTTTAAAACATTTTATATGACCATACCTATATTAGTGACTATGTTAGAGTATATCACGGAGACTATAACAATGTATATGATAAGGTCTACAACAATATCTACCAAACAGTTTCTGTAACAATATCTAAAACATATTGGTGAATATAACCATATCTCTAACATGGTTCGAGTGTCTGTAATAGTCTTGATGCCTTTTCATATCTCAGTGTCCAGCACAATGACCATTGCAGTATCATACAGTGTCTGCAAAATTGACAATACAGTGTCTACAACAATGTTGGTAGCAGTTTATATTAGTTTCTATAATAATTACTACATTAGTGGCCATAACTGCGCCTATAACAGTGTCTGTATCAGTGTTGATAACATTTCGAGAGCAGGGTCTTTCATACTGAATATAAGTGTTTACAGCAGTGAGTTAACATGACAGTGTTTAGAACATTGTCTATATGAATGACGATAATAGTGTCTATGTTAGTGTCTATTACAGAGACTAAAACAGAATCTTTAACAGTGTATCTATCAATGTGTACAGCAGTGTCAATGTCAGTGATTATATTCACTGCCTGTAACTATAACTAAAACAGTATCAATAGCTGTATATAGAAGTTTATCTATAATAGTTTTGATAACAGTTTCTATTACAGTTTCTTTAACAGCTGCTGTTAAACAGTAATTATAATATTGTTCATAAAAGTAACTACAAATGTGCCTGTAACACTGACTATGATAGTTCTGTAACAATGTCTATGTAGTGAGTCTAACAGTGTCTATAAACATCTTTAAGTCAGGGTATTTAACAATGTCTATATCAGTGGTTATAACTGTGTCAATGACACTGAATATATCAGTGTCTATATCTGTGACTGTAACTGAATTCTAATAGTGTCTATATAAGTGACTATAACTGTGTCTATAACATTGTCGATACCCAGTGGTGTTCCGCAGTCTGTACTGAGTCTCCTATTGTTTGTGATATATACAAATGATTTGGATGAGATAGTATATGGCCTGATTAGTAAGTTTGCAGAGGACACAAAGGTTGGAGGAACTGCAGGTAGTGAGGAGGGTTACCAGAGGATGCAGCAGGATATGGATAGGCTAGAGAAGTGGGTGGAGAAATGGCAGATACACATTTTTTGAGGTCATAGAGTTATAGTGATGTACAGACCCTTCGGTCCAACCCGTCCATGCTGACCAGATATCTCAACCCAATCTAGTCCCACCTGCCAGCACCTGGCCCATATCCCTCCAAA
>NC_057756.1:5348468-5354844 GCF_004010195.1 Chiloscyllium plagiosum
CCCCGTGTCTGCGTGGGTTTCCTCCGGGTGCTCCGGTTTCCTCCCACAGTCCAACAATGTGCAGGGTCAGGTGAATTGGCCATGCTAAATTGCCCATAGTGTTAGGTAAGGGGTAAATGTCGAGGTATGGGTGGGTTGCGCTTCGGTGGGTCGGTGTGGACTTGTTGGGCCGAAGGGCCTGTTTCCACACTGTAATGTAATGTAAAATGTACTCCTTGTAAATCCTTGAGGTGATACATTTTGGAAGGCCAAACGCAGGAGGAAGGGATACTGTACATGCAGAACCCTTAGAAGCATGAAGATGCAGAGGGACATGGATGTACAAGTCCATAATTCCCTGAAAGTGGAAACAAACGTGGATAAGGTGGTCAAGAAGGCATACAGCATGCTTGCCTTCATCAGTTGGGGCATAGAGTCATGTTGCAGCTGTACAGAGCTTGAGTTCAGCCACATTTGGAATACTGTGTACAGTTCTGGTTGTCACACTACCAGAAGGATTAGGAGACTATGGAGACAGTGCAGAAACTGTTTACCAGAATGTTGCCTGGTTTGGAGGGTGTTAGCTATGAGGAGAGATGGAACAAACCTGATTTGTTTTGACTTGAACATCAAAGGATGAGGGGCAACCCTGATAGAAGTTCACAAAATTATAAGAGGCATGGATAGAATGAATAGTCGGAGTCTTTTACCCAGGATAGAAATCTTACCGGGGGATCTAGGGTTAGGGTAAAGGGGAGTATGTTTGAAGATGCCTGAGGCAAGTATTTGACACAGTGGGTGTTAAGTGCCTGGAATGTGCTGTCAGATGAGGAGGTGGAGGCGATTATGAGAGCAACATTTACGAGCCATCTTGCCAGATGAATATGTAAGGAATAAAGGGACATGGACGATGTAGAGGCAAAAAAAAATTAGTTTAGAAAGTCATCATGTGTCAGCAGAGTCTTGGTGGGCCAAAGGGCCAGTTGCTGTGCTGTATTGTGCTTTGTTATAATGGTGACTATAATAGTGTCCATAGCAGTGTGCACATGAGTGACGCCTCTATCAGTATTGATAATGGAGACTCTAACATTTTCTGTATCTCTGTCTCTATCAGTCTCTGTAGCAGTGTCTTTGTCAGTGATTACATCAGGGTTGATTACAGTGACCACTACTGTGTCTGTAATAGTATTTGTAACAGTTTTTATAACAATATCTATAAGACAGGCTACAAGCATGTCTAGATTGTGTTGCTGGAAAAGCACAGCAGATCAGGCAGCATCCGAGGAGCAGGAAATTCGATGTTTCAGGCCAGAGCGTTTCATCAGGAATCAGGGCTCCAGCCTGGAACATGGATTTTCCTGCTCCTCGGATGCTGCCTGACCTGCTGTGTTTTTCCAGCAACACACTCTCAACTCTGATCTCCATCATCTGCAGACCGCTCCTACAACCGTATCTATACTAGTGAGTATAATGGTGTCATAACAGCCTCTATACAAGTTTCTACAACAGTGTCTGTAACAAAGTTTATGACATTATTTATGAGTGCGTATAACAGTGACTAGAAATTTGTTTGTATCACTGTCTATAATAGCGACTATAACAGTGAGGATAACAATGTTATAAAGTGTCGATGTCAGTGATTCTAACAGGTTCTGTGTCAATGTCTGTAACAATGTTGATAAAAGTCTTTATTTCAGTGTCAATAGCTGTTTCTATGTCAGTGCCTATAACTGTTTCTCACAGTGGCTAAATGACAGTGTCTACAACAGTGTCAATGTCAGTGAGTACAACAGTATCTACATCAGTATCAATACCAGAGATTATGATAGCAACAATACTCATGACTTTAATAGTTTCTATCACAGTATTTATAACATTTTCCATTGCAGTGACTGTCTATCAGAGTGTCTACAACAGTGTCTAGCACAATATCTATGTCAGTGTTTGTCAGTGACTGTAGCACTATCTATATCAGCATCCAAAGCAGACAGTAAAGTAACATTGTCTGTAACAGTGAGTATGTCAGTATCTATCACAGTGATACCGTTGTGTCTAAATCAGTGAATGTATCAGTGTCTGCACCAGTGTCTATATCAGAGACTACAGCAATGTCAAAGTCAACTAATTTCATAATGTCTATTTCAGGGTCTATAATAGTGATTATAACAGTCTTAATAAGTGTGTTAATAACAGTTCAGTATCTATAACAGTGTTAACGCCTAACTATTTCAGTATCTAGCAATGTGACTATCACAGGATAGGGCAATGCCTTTATCAGTGTCTATAATAGTAACTAGTGTCAATAACAGAGTTAGAATCAGTAACTATGGGCAGTGATTTTATCACTTTCTATAACAGTGATTACATTTTGGCTTTAACTGTCTATAAGAGTATTTATATCAGTAACTATGTGAGTGTCTAGCACAGTGACACAGTTTAAAGTAGTGTCTGTAATGGTGACTGCAACAATGTCTGTCACACCATCTAAAACAACATCCATGTCAGTGTCGATAATAGTTTCTTTCACAGTGTCAAAACAGTATCTATATCAGTAGCTAAAACAGTCTCTATATCTACCTTCATGACAGTATCTGTAATGGAATGTAAAGCAGTGTGTATAACAGTGACTATAACAGTGTTCATATCAGTGACTGTTAATAGTGTTTCTGTCAGTGTCTACAGCTGTATCTATGGCAGTGTCTATAACATTATCTGTAATGGTGGCTTTATCATTGTCTGTAATGGTATCTGTGACAATGATTATAATAGTGTCTTTTCAAATGTCTATAACAATATCTACATCAGTGTTATAACATTATCTTTCAGCATTTGTAGTGTGTATATTATTGCCTATAACAGAATCTACATTATTGTCTATCATCATGATTATATCAGTGTCTATATTAAGTGACTGGAACAATATCATATCAGTGCCTATATCAATCATTGTATCAGTGTCTATGTCAGTGACTAAAGCAGTGTCGATGACAGTGTCTATATACAGTGTCTATAACTCTGTATATATAATGTTATCCATAACAGTGGTTATAATAATGTATATGACATGGTCTTTAACAATTTATATAACATAGTCTCTAGCAATATCTGTAACAAGGCCTTCAACAGTATCTATACCAGTGAATGTAATTATGACTCTGACAGTGCCTATTTTAATGTTTACAACAGTGTTAACATAATAGCATCTCTAACAGTGTAAAAGCATCAGAATTTATAACAGCATATATAATAGTGTTGACAAATGTAACTCTGTCAGTGTCTATACATTCATATGTGTTTTAATGTATATACAGAACCCATTGACACTGACTCTATCCATGTCTATAACAGAGTCTGTAACGTTGACTAAGACAGTGTATAACAGTTTCTATAACAGTGTCTATGACAATATTTACCGGTATATCAGAAACTTTCACAGTGTTTGTTACAGTGTCTGTAACATTATCTACAAAATTGTCTATATGAGTGTCTATAGAAATGCCTATGCCAGTGCTTACATCATTGTCTATAATATACCTATAGCATTCTGTATAATATTGTCTATAACCATGCTGATAAAAGCATCTACAACAGTGCCTATAACAGTGTCACTATAGGCCTGTACAATTGTCTATCACAGTGTCATTATCGATGAATATAACAGTGTCTATAACATTGTCTATAGAAGAGAGTATAACGATATCGATAGTGGGATTTGTAAGATTGTCTACAACAGTAAATATGACAGCGATGATATCAATGGTCAAAACGTTGTTGACAAAAGGAGTATCTATCACAGCAGCTATAAAACTAAGGCTGTAACACAGTATTCTGCTCTCTGTTCTGCTGCCTTGATGCATTTTGTATGGTACAATCTCCCTGTATAGCACTCAAAACAGCACTTTTCACTGTATCTCAGTACATGCGACAACAGGAAAGTAAACTCAAACATGTCTATTACAGTGTCAACAACAGTGTTGATATAGGACTGACAACTGGTATCTATACCAGTAATGACAACCGTGTTTATCACTGTCTCTATAAAAATGTCTATTACAGTGTTAATAACAACTTCTATAAAAGTCTTTCTTAAAATATCTATAACAGTATCACTAACAGTGTTGATAAAAGTTTCTATTAGTGTTTGTGATATCATTTCTGTCAGTGATAAAAGTGACAATAATATTGTCTATCACAGGATCTATATCAGTGATTTTAACATTGTCTATAACAGTTTCTATAATGCTGTCTACAACAGTATCTATAACATCATCTATGATAATGTTCATAACAATTCCATGTCATTGCCTATGAAAGTACCTATAACATTGTCTGCAAGTGACTTTGGTAGTGTAAATATCAGTGTCTATATTAACAGCTATAACATTATTAATAAGTGTCCAAAACAATGTAGTAACATTGTCCATAACTGTGCCTATAACAATATCTAGAACAGTGTCTATAACTATGAATATACCAGTGTGTGTAATAGTATATTTATCTAAATAAGTCTACATAACAGTATCATTATGTATTATTGTTATAACATCTATAACATTCTGTAGAAGAAGCTATAACAATGACTTTAATGGTATCTATAAGATGTCTACTTCGGTAATTATAATTGTGATGATATCATTGGCAATTGTCTATATCAGCGACCGTAACAATATCTATAATAGTGACACTTACCATATCTATAATAGTATCTATACCAGTGCCTATATCAGAGTCTACATCAGTGACTATATCACTGTTTATATCAGAGATTGAAACAGTGTCTATAAATATGGATATAATGGTGTCTATAAAAGAGTCAATATGATGGTCTATATCAGTGTCTATAATTAGTAGTTGTATAAGTAGCTTTAACAATGTTTCTGACAGTGATGATATCAGTGGCCAAATCAGTGTTGATAACAATACCTTTATCAGAAACCAGAATGGTTTCCATCACAGTCTCCATAACATTGTCTATAGCAGTGTGTATTAACGTATCCTTAGCAATTCCATTAGCAGTCTGTAACATTCTCTATATCAGTGAATGTAACAATCTCTATAACAGTGTCTATACTAGTGACTATATCAGTGACTATAACAATATCTATGACAGTGATTATAACAGTATTGATATCAGAATCTGTAGCAATCCCTATATTCATATCTATGACAGTGTCTGTAACAATAACTATAACAGTGATGATATCAGTGTCATTAATATTATCTATAGCAGAAACAGAACAGTTTCTATCACTGTCACTATAACAGTGTCTGTAACAGTAACTAGAACAGGGTCGATAATAGAGTCTTTAGAATTGTCTATTACAGAGTCTAAAGCAGTTTCTCAATCTGTCTGTATGACAGTGTCGACAGAAGCTCTATCAGTGCCTCCTACCCATTATAACAGTGCGTATTATCATTGTCTATAACAGTAGTTATAAAACTGTGTATAAAAACATTTAATACAGTTACTATATCAATGTCTCTAATGGTGTCTATCTCATGGACTATAACAGTGCTGCTGACAGTGTTTATATCAGCATCTGTAATATTATCTATAATGCTCTCTGTAACAATGTCTATAACACTAACTATAACAGTGTCTTTATCGGTGACTAGAACTGTATCTATAAAAATGTATTTAACATTGTCTATGGCTGTAACAGTATTAAGAGCAGTGTATATAACAATATCTACCTCAGTCTTTATAGGAGTTACTTTATCAGTGTCTATAACATTATGTATAAGTGCATAAAATAGTCTATGACAATGTCTTTAGCAGTGTGCATAGCAGTGACTATAATTGTGTCTATAACAGTGTCCATATCATAACCCATAACAGTGACTATATCAATGTCCATTTCTGTGTATTTATGTGTCTATATCACTGAATCCAGCAGTGACTATAACAATGTCCATTTCTGTGTATTTATAAGTGTCTATATCACAGAATCCAGCAGTGACTATAACAATATCTATAGAAGTGTCTAGATCAACATCTATATCAGTTTGTATCAGTGACTGTAGCATTGACTGTAACAGTATCTATGATAATGACTATAACATTGTCTAAAATAGCATCAGTATCAATGCTTGTAACATTGTTTATATAACTCTCTATAAAAGTGACCAAGACACTGTCTATATCTGTGCCTATACCACAGTCTATATCAATAACTATAACAGTGGCTCGAACAGTCTCTATAACAGTGAACGGTGACAATCTTATTGACTATAATAGTATCTGTAATGGTGACTAGGTCAGTGCCTATATTAGTGTCGATCCCAGTAACTACTCATATACAATACTGCTTGTAAAAGCATTTATAATAGTGTCTATATCAAAATCCATAACAGTCTCTATAATGGTGTACATAACAGAAACTGTAACAATGTCAAA
>NC_057756.1:5355344-5372926 GCF_004010195.1 Chiloscyllium plagiosum
GGTTTAATATCCTTTTATTAGCCGATTCGTTCCAAAAAACACCTGTGCTGTGCTGTAATGTGTTATGTTGTATTGGTCTAATATCCGGTATTAGACAAATGGTACCATAAAGGTACTGTACTGCGCTGTAACGCTGTTTGTTCTGTCAGTCTAACTTCCTTTATTAGCCGAGCTATTCCACAAAGGGCCTGTACTGTGCTATAATTATCTACTGTCTATAACTATATTCCTCTATTTGCCGAGCGGTTCCATAAACGACCGGTGTTGCTGTGTAATGTGCTACGTTGTATTGGTCTAATTTACGGTATTAGCCGAAGGGTACCATAACGGGCCTGTTCTGCGCTGCAATGCTGTAGGTCCTACCAGTCTAACTTCCTTTATTAGCCGAGCTGTTTCAGGAAGGATCTGTACTGCGCTGTAATGTGCTATGTCGTGTTGGTCTAATGTTCGGTATTAGCCGAGTGGTTCCATAATGGACTGTGCTGTGCTGTAATTCTCTACTCACTATGAATCCATATTCCTTTATTGGCCGAGCGGTTCCATAAAGAGCCTGTACTGTGCTTGAATTGTCTACGTCTATGAGCTGTATTCCTTTACTTGCCGAGCGGTTCCATAAAGGCCTTCTTCTGCTCTGTCATGTGCTATGTTGAATTGGTCTAATGTCCGGTATTAGCCGGATGGTACTATAAAGGACCTGTACTGCGTTGGAATGCCGTATGTCCTATCAGTCTAACTTCCTTTATTAGCCGAGATGTTGCATAAAGGGCCTATACTGTGCTTTAATTGTCTATGAACTCTATTCCTTTACCTGCCGGGCGGATCCATAAAGGAAATGTACTGCTCTGTCATGTGCTATGTTGTATTGGTCTAATGTCCGGTATTCGCAGAGTGGTACTAAATAGGGCCTGTACTGCACTGTAATGCTGTATGTTCTATCAGTCTAACTTCCTTTATTTGCTGATCTGTTCCATAAAGGGCCTGTACTGCGCTAGAATGTGTTATGTTGTATTGGTCTAATGTCGTTATTATCTTCGAGGAGAAAGTGAGGACTGCAGATGCTGGAGATCAGAGCTGAAAATGTGTTGCTGGAAAAGCGCAGCAGGTCAGGCAGCATCCAAGGAACAGGAGAATCGACGTTTCGGGCATAGGCCCTTATGCCAGAAACATCGATTCTCCTGTTCCTTGGATGCTGCCTGACCTGCTGCACTTTTCCAGCAACACATTTTCAGCTAATGTCGTTATTAGCCGAGTCGTTCCAAAAGGCACCTGTGCTGCGCTGTAATGTGTTATGTTGTATTGGTCTAATGTCCGGTATTAGCCGAATGGGACCATAAAGGGTCCCATTACTGGCTGTAATTCCGTATGTTCTATCAGCCTAACTTCCTTTATTAGCTGAGCGGTTCCATAAAGGACGATTTTGGCGAATACTGGACATTGGACCAATACAACATAACAGATTACAGTGCAGTACACGGCCTTTATGGAACCGCTCGGCAAATAAAGAAATATAGTTCATAGAACGTAGAGAATTATAGAGCAGTACAGGCCATTTATGGAACAGCTCGGCTAATAACGAAAGTTAGACTGACAGAACATAAGGCATTACATCGCAGGACAGGCCCTTTATGGTACCATTCGGCTAATACCAGACATTAGACCAATAGAACATAGCACAATACAGGGCATTACAGGTCCTTTTGGGTACCGCTCGGCCATTACTGGACATTAGACCAATACAACAGAGCACATTACAGCAGAGTACAGCCCCTAAATGGAACCGCTCGGCTAATAAAGTAAGTCAGTGTCATATAACAGGAGAAAGTGAGGTCTGCAGATGCTGGAGATCAAAGTTGAAACTTTATTGCTGGAACAGCACAGCAGGTCAGGCAGCATCCAGGGAACAGGAGATTCGACGTTTCGGGCACAGGCCCTTCTTCAGGAATGAGCAGAGAGTGTTCAGCAGGAGAAGATAAAAGGTAGGGAGGAGGGACTTGGAGGAGGGGAGTTGGAAATGTCTTCTTCTTGACCTCTCCGCCTCCACCCTACTCCGACCTATCACCCTCACCTTGACCTCTTTCCACCTATCACATTTCCAACGCCCCTCCTCCAAGTCCCTCCTCCCTACCTTTTATCTTCTCCTGCTGAACACTCTCTGCTCATTCCTGAAGAAGGGCCTGTGCCCGAAACGTCGAATCTCCTGTTCCCTGGATGCTGCCTGACCTGCTGTGCTGTTCCAGCAATAAAGTTTCAACTTTGATATCCAAATGAATCCAACAAGAACTGGACCAAGCATATGTGGTACTCATAATCTTCTTCATCCTAAGTATACGCATGATTTTACTACAACTGCTAAGTATTTCATCAGTAATATTTTCAGCAACATAACACAAAACATCGCAGATAAGAAAAACTGCAGCATATTAACATGCCAAATTTCCCCTAAAGTAAATGCATTAAAATTCCATCAAATTTGACAATATTGTTATGTATTTGGCTTTAAGGGGTTAACACGTAGGGGGTTCCATACAACAGCCAAGCAGGGTGAGATCAATAGTTGTGATGTTGAGAAGATATGCTCGAGATGCGGTGGAGGGCACCGTCGAACACGTCGGGGGGGAAATTGCGGTCCTTGAAGAAGGAGGCCATCTGACTGTCATATAACAAACAGCATTACAGCGCAGTACAGGCCCTTTATGGAACCACCCGGCTAATAAAGGAATATAGAATCAAAGATCATAGAGCATTTCAAAGCAGTACAGATTCTTTGTGGAATCGCTCGACTACTAAAGGCAATTAGTCTCATTGAACACAGAACATTACAGCGCAACACAGGCCCATTATGGAACTGCTCAGCTAATAGAGGAAGTTAGAATAATACAACACAGAACATAACAGCACAGTACAGGCCCTTTATGGAACCACTCGGCTAATACCGGACATTAGACCAATAGAACATATAACATTACAGTGCAGTACAAGTCCTTTAGGGAATCGGTCGACTAATAGAGGAAGTTAGAGTCATAGAACATACAGCATTACAGCGCAGAACACACCGTTTATGGAGCCGCTTGGATAATAAAGGAAGTTAGACTCATAGAACATACAGCTTTACAGCTGTACAGCTGTTGTATTAGTCTGGTGTCCATTATCTCCCGAGCGGTTGCGTAAAGGGCCTGTACAACGTTGTGGTATTCTTTGTTGTATTAGTCTAACTACATTTATTAGCTAAGCGGTTCCACAAAGGGCCTGTACTGCGCTGTAATGCTCCATGTTCTATGAGTCTTACTTCCTGTATTAGCTGAGCGAATCCATAACGTGCCTGTACTGCGCTGTAATTTTCCATTTTCTATCAGTCTAACTTCCATGATCATGCAAGCGATTCCATATAGGGCGGGTCCTGCATTGTAATGTTCTATGTTGTATTAGTCTAGTGTCCATTATTAGCCAAGCGGTTCCGTAAAGGACCTGTACTGCGCAGTAATGCCCCATATTCCATGAGTCTAACCTCCTTTATTAGGTGAGTGGTTCCATAGACAGCCTGTACAGCACTATAATGTGTTCCATCTTATGTTTGTCAAACGTCTGGCATTAGCCAAGCGGTTCTTTGAATGGCCTGTATTGTGCTGTAATGCTTCTTGTTCTATGAGTCTTACTTCCTTTATTAGCCAAGCATTTCCATGAAGGTCCTGTACTGCGCTATAATATTCCATGTTGTGTTTGACAAAGTTCCAGTACTACCAAGCTGTTACATAAAGGGCCTGTAATGCGCTGTAATGTTCCACGTTGTATTAGTCAAACTTCCTTTATTAGCGCAGCGGTTCCATAAAGGGCCTGTACTGTGTTGTGATATCCTGTGTTGTATTAGTCTAACTGCATTTATTAGTTGAAACTTTATTGCTGGAACAGCACAGCAGGTCAGGCAGCATCCAGGGAACAGGAGATTCGACGTTTCGGGCACAGGCCCTTCTTCAGCCTATGCCCGAAACGTCGAATCTCCTGTTCCCTGGATGCTGCCTGACCTGCTGTGCTGTTCCAGCAATAAAGTTTCAACTTTGATCTCCAGCATCTGCAGACCTCACTTTCTCCTAACTGCATTTATTAGCCAAGCAATTCCACAAAGAACCTGTACTGCTTCTGTAATGCCCAATGTTCAATGAGTCTAACTTCCTTTATTCGGCGAGGGGTTCCATAGACAGCTTGTACAGCGCTGTAATGTTCTATGTTGAATTAGTCGAACTTCGTTTCTTAGACGAGTAGTATCATAAAGGGCCTATACTGTGCTGTTATGTTTTATGTTGTATTAGTCTAACTTCCTTTATTGGCTGAGCAGTTCCATATTGGGACTGTGTTGCACTGTAATGTTCTATCTTCAATAAGTTTAATTGCCTTTAGTAGTCGAGTGGTTCAATAAAGGGCCTGTACTGCGCTGGAATACTGTATGTTGTATGAGTCTAACTTCCGTCATTATCCAAGCGGATCCATAAACAATCTGCACTGCGCTGTAATGCTGTATGTTCTACGACTCTAACTTCCTTTATTAGCTGAGCGGTTTCATCAAGGGCCTGTTTTGCGCTGAAATGTTCTATGTTCAAGAAGTCTAATTGCCTTTAGTAGTCGAGCGATTCCATAAAGGAATCGCTGTAATGTGCTATGTTGTATTGCTTTAATGTCCGGTATTAGTCGAGTGGTTCCATAAAGGGCATGTACTGTTATGTTCTATGTTGTATTAGTCTAACTTCCATTATTAGCTGATCTGTTCCATAAAGGGCCTGTACTGCACTGTAATGTTTTATTTTGTATTAGTCTGGTGTCCATTATCAGCCAAGCGGTTGAGTAAAGAGCCTGTAATACATTGTGGTGTCCTTTGTTGTATTAGTCTAACTTCATTTATTACCCAAGCGGTTCCACAAAGGGCCTGTGCTGCGCAGTACTGCGCTGTAATGTTCCATGTTCTATGAGTCTCACTTCCTGTATTAGCTGAGTGAATTCATAACGTGCCTGTACTGCGCTGTAAGTTTCCATTTTCTATCAGTCTAACTTCCATTATCATGCAAACGATTCCATATAGGGCTTGTCCTGCATTGTAATGTTCTATGTTGTATTAGTCTAGTGTCCATTTTTAGCCAAGTGGTTCCATAAAGAACCTGTACTGCGCAGTAATGCCCTATGTTCTATGAGTCTAACTTCCTTTATTTGGCGAGCGGTTCCATAGATAGAACATTTCAGCGCTGTACAGGCTATGTTTAAAAATGTGATGCTGGAAAAAGACAGCAAGCCAGGCAGCATCCAAGGAGCAGGAGAATCGACGGTTTGGGCATAAGCCCTTCTTCAGGAATGTTGAATTAGTCAAATTTCTTTTCTTAGATGAGTGGTTGCAGAATGGGCCTGCACAGAGCTGTGATGTTCTCAGTGGCATTAGTCTGGAGTCCATTATCAGGCGAGCAGTAACATAAAGGGCCTGTCCTGCGCTGTAATGCCCCATTTTCAATGGGTCTACTTTCCTTTATTAGGCGAGCGGTTCCATAGACGGCTGATACAGCACTGTAATGTTCTATGTTGTATTAGTCTAACGTTGTTTATGAGTGGAGCGGTTCCATAAAGGGCATGTACTGTGCTGTTATGTTCTATGTTGTATTAGTCTATCTTCCTTTATTGGTGGAGCACTTCCATAATGGGCCTTTGTTGCGCTGTAATGTTCTATCTTCAATGAGTTCAATTGCCTTCAGTAGTTGAGTGGTTCCATAAAGGGCCTGTACTGCGCTGTAAAGCTGTACGTTCTATGAGTCTAACATCCTTTGTTAGCCGAGTGGTTCCATCAAGGGCCTGCACTGTGCTGTTATGTTCTATGTTGTCTTAGTTTATGTTCTCCTTTATTAGGAGAAAGTGAGGACTGCAGATGCTGGAGATCAGAGCTGAAAAATGTGTTGCTGGAAAAGCGCAGCAGGTCAGGCAGCATCCAAGAAGCAGGAGAATCGACGTTTCGAGCATTCCTGAAGAAGGGCTTATGCCCAAAACATCGATACTCCTGCTCTTTGCATGCTGCCTGACCTGCTGCGCTTTTCCAGCAACACATTTTTCAGCTCTAACTTCCTTTATTAGCTGAGCAGTTCTATCATGGGCCTGTGTTGCACTGTAAAGTTCTATGTTCAATGAGTCTAATTGCCTTTAGTACATGAGTGGTTCCATAATGGGCCTATACTGCGCTGTAATTCTCTACGTTCTATGTATCTACATTGTGTTATTAGCCGAGCGGTTTGTAAAGGACCTGTACTGCGTTGTAATGTGCCATGTTGTATTGGTCCAATGTCCAGTATGAGACTAGTGATTCCATAAAGGACTGTACTGTGCTGTTATGTTCTGTGTTGTATTAGTCTAACTTCCTTTATTAGCTGAGCAGTTCCATAATGGGTCTGTGTTGCGCTGTAATGTTCTATGTTCAATGAGTCTAATTGCCTTTAGAAGTCGAGCGATTCCACAAAGGAACTGTACCGTGTTGAAATGCTCTACATTCTTTGAATCTATATTCCTTTATTAGCCGAGTGGTTCCATAAAGGGCCTGTACTGCGCTATAATGCTGTATGTTCTATGAGTCTAACTTCCTTTATTAGCCGAGCGGTTCCATCAAAGGGCTGTACTGTGCTGTAATGTTCTATGTTGTATTGGTCTAATGTTCGGTATTAGCCGGATGTATCCATAATGGGTCTGTACTGTGTTGTAATTCTCTATGTTCTGAGAATCCATATTCCTTTATTAGCTGAGCGGTTCCATAAAGGACCTGTACTGCGCTGTAATGTGATATGTTGTATTGGTCTAATGTCCGGTATTAACCGAGCAGTTCCCTAAAGGACATGTACTGCGCTGTAATGCTGTGTGTTCTATGAGTCTATTCCTTTATTCGCAGAGCTGTTCCATAAAGGGCCTGTACTGCACTGTAATGCTGTTTGGTCTATGACTCTGACTTCCTTTATGAGCTGAGCGGTTCCATAAAGGACCTGTACTGCGCTATAATGTTCTATGTTGTATTGGTCTAATGACAGGTATTCGCTGAGTGCTACCATAAAGGGCCTGTACTGCGCTGTAATGTTCTATGTTGTTTTGGTCTAATGTCCAGTATTAGCCGAATGGTTCCCTAAAGGACTTGTACTGCGCTGAATGTTCTATGAGTCTAGCTTCTTTTATTTGTCGAGCAGTTCCATAAAGGAACGATACTGCACCGTAATGTTCTATGTTGTATTTGTCTAATGTCAGATATTAGCCGAGTGGTTACATAAAGGTCCTGTACTGCGCTGTAATGCTGTTTGTTCAATGACTCTGACTTCCTTTATTAGCCGAGCGCATCCATCAAGGGGCTGTACTGTGCTGTTATGCTCTATGTTGTATTTGTCTAATGTTAGGTCTTAGTCGAGTTGTACCACAAAGAGCCTGTACTGCGGTGTAATGTTCTATGTTGTTTTGGTCTAACGTCCGGTATTATGATCTTTGATTCTATACTCGTTTATTAGCCAAGCTGTTCCATAAAGAGCCTGTACTGCGCAGTAATGTTCCATGTTATATTGGTCTAATGTCCGGTATTAGCCGAGGGTATCCATAATGGGTCTGTGCTGTGCTGTAATTCTCTATGTTCTGAGAATCTATATTCCTTTTATTAGCCAAGTGGTTCCCTGAAGGACCTGTACTGCGCTGTAATGTGCTATGTTGTATTGGTCTAATGTCCGGTATTAACCAAGCGGTTCCCTAAAGGACATGTACTGCGCTGTAATGCTGAGTGTTCTATGAGTCTATTAGCAGAGCTATTCCATAAAGGGCCTGTATTGCGCTGTAATGTTCTGTGTCGTATTGGTCTAATGTCTGGTATTAGACGAGCAGTTCCATAAGTTCAATGACTCTGACTTCCTTTATTAGCCGAGCGCATCCATCAAGGGGCTGTACTGCGCTGTAATGTTCTATGTTGTATTTGTCTAATGTCAGGTATTAGCCGAGTGGTACCATAAAGAGCCTATACTGCGCTGTAATGTTCTATTTCATATTGGACAAATGTCTGGTATTAGCCAAGCTGTTCCATAAAGGTCCTGTACTGCGCTGTAATGCTGTCTGTTCAATGACTCTGACTTCCTTTATTAGCCGAGCGCATCCATCAAGGGGCTGTACTGCGCTGTAATGTTCTATGTTGTATTTGACTAATGTCAGGTATTTGCCGAGCACTTGTACTGTGCTGTTATGTTCTGTGTTGTATGAGTCTAACTTCCTTTATTAGCCGAGCAGTTCCATCATGGGCCTGTGTTGTGCTGTAATGTTCTATGTTCAATGAGTCTAATTGCCTTTGGTAAAAACAATGACTGCAGATGCTGGAAACCAGGATCTGGATTAGTGATGCTTGAAGAACACAGCAGTTCAGGCAGCTAATTGCCTTTAGTAGTCAAGCGATTCCACAAAGAATCTGTACTGCGTTGAAATGCTCTATGATCTCTGATTCTGTGTTCCTTTATAAGCCGAGCGGTTCCATAAAGGACCTGTACTGTGCTGTAATGTGCTGTGTTGTATTGGTCTAATGTCTGGTATTAGCCGAGTGGTGCATAAAGGGCCTGTATTGCACTGGAATGCTGCATGTTCACTGAGTCGAACTTCCTTCATTTGCCGAGCTGTTCCATAAAGGGCATGGACTGCGCTGTAATGCTGTTTGTTCTATGACTCTGACTTCCTTTTATTAGCCGTATGGTTCCCTAAAGGACCTGTACTGCGTTGTAATGTTCTATGTTGTATTGGTCTAACATCCAGGAGAAGAAAGTGAGGACTGCAGATCAGAGCTTAAAAATGTGTAGCTGGAAAAGCGCAGCAGGTCAGGCAGCTCAAAGGCTTATGCCCGAAACGTCGATTCTCGTGCTCCTTTGATGCTGCCTGACCTGCTTGGTCTGACATCCGGTAAGAGAGAAAGTGAGGGCTGCAGATGCTGGAGATCAGAGCTGAAAATGTGTTGCTGGAAAAGCGCAGCAGGTCAGGCAGCATCCAAGGAACAGGAGAATCGACGTTTCGGGCATAAGCCCTTCTTCAGGACATCCGGTAAGAACCAAGGGGTGTAATGCTGTATGTTCTGAGACTCTAACTTCCATTATTAGCCGAGCGGTTCCATCAAGCGCTTGTACTGCGCTGTAATGTTCTATGTTACATTGGTCTAATGTCCAGTATTAACCAAGTGGTACCATAAAGGGCCTGGACTGGGCTGTAATGCTGTGTGTTCTATGAATCTAACTTCCTTTACTAGCCGAGCTGTTCCATAAAGGGCCTGTACTGCTCCGTAACGTTGTTTGTTCTATGACTCTGACTTCCTTTATTAGCTGACCAGTTCCCTAAAGGACCTGTACTGCGGTGTAATGTTCTATGTTGTATTGGTCTAATGTCCGGTATTTGCCGAGTGGTTCCATAAAGGGAACTGTACTGTGCTGTTATATTCTGTGTTGTATTTGTCTAACTTCCTTTATTAGCTGACCAGTTCCATCATGGGCCTTTCTTGCACTGTAATGTTCTATGTTCAATGAATCTAATTGCCTTTAATACTCGAGCGATTCCATATAGGATCTTTGATTCTATATCCCTTAATTAGCCAAGCGGTTCCATAAAGGGCCTGTACTGCTCTGTAATGCTGTTTGTTCTATGACACTGACATCCTTTATTAGCCGAGCGGTTCCATCAAGGGGCTGTACTGCGCTGTAATGTTCTATGAACATAACACTTCTGTTTTCGCCGAGCAGTTCATTGAGGGCCTGTACTGCGCTGTGATGTTATATGTCGTAGTGGTCTAACTTGCTTTATTAGCCGAGCAGTTACATAAAGGGACTGTATTGCACAGTAATGTAATATGTCCTGAGTCTAACATTCTTTATTAGCTGAGCGGTTCTGTAAAGGACTGAAAAAGCGCTGTAATGGTCCATGTTGTATTAGTCTAATGTCCTTTATTAGAGCTGAAAAATGTGTTGCTGGAAAAGTGCAGCAGGTCAGGCAGCATCAAAGGAGCAGTAGAATCAATGTTTTGGGCATAAGCCCTTCTTCAGGAATGAGGAGGGTGTGCCAAGCAGGCTAAGATAAAAGGTAGGGAAGAGGGACTTGGGGGAGGGGCGTTGGGAATGTGATAGGTGGAAGGAGGTTAAGGTGAGGGTGATAGGCCGGAGAGGGGGTGGGGGCGGAGAGGTCGGGAAGAAGATTGCAGGTCAAGAAGGCGGTGCTGAGTCTGAGGTTTGGGACTGAGAAAAGGTGGGGGGGAGGGGAAATAAGGAAGATGAAGAAATCTGCATTCATCCCTTGTGGTTGGAGGGTTCCTAGGTGGAAGATGAGGCACTCTTCCTCCAGGTGTCGTGTTACCATGGTTTGGCGATGGAGGAGGCCATGGACCTGCATGTCCTTGGCGGAGTGGGAGGGGGAGTTAAAGTGTTCAGTCACGGGGTGGTTGGGTTGGTTGGTGTGGGTGTTCCAGAGATGTTCTCTGAAATGTTCCGCAAGTAGGCGGCCTGTCTCCCCAATGTAGAGGAGGCCACATCGGGTGCAGCGGATGCAGTAAATGATGTGGATGGAGGTGCAGGTGAATTTGTGACGGATGTGGAAGGATCCCTTGGGGCCTTGGAGGGAAGTGAAGGGGGAGGTGTGGGCGCAAGATTTGCATTTGTTGCTGTTGCAGGGGAAGGTGCCGGGAGTGGAGGTTGGGTTGGTGAGGGTTGTGGACCTGACGAGGGAGTCGCGGAGGGAGTGGTCTTTCTGGAACACTGATAGGGGAGGAGAGGGAAATATATCCCTGGTGGTCGGGTTGTTTTGGAGGTGGCGGAAATGACGAAGGATGATACGATGTATCTGGAGGTTGGTGGGGTGGTAGGTGAGGACCAGTGAGGTTCTGACCTGTTGGCGATTGGAGGGGCGGGGTTCAAGGGTGGAGGAGCAGGAAGTGGAGGAGATGCGGTGGAGAGCGTGGAGGAGATGCGGTGGAGAGCATCGTCAACCACGTCTGAGGGGAAATTGCAGTCTTTGAAGAATGAGGCCATTTGGGTTGTTCGGTATTGGAATTGGTCCTCCTGGGAGCAGATTTGGCGAAGGTGAAGGAATTCGGAATATGGGATGGCATTTTTACAGGGGGCAGGGTGGGAGGAGGTGTAGTCTAGGTAGCTGTGGGAGTCAGTCGGTTTATAGTAAACGTCCGTGTTGAGTCGGCCGCCCAAGATAGAAATGGAGAGGTCTAGGAAGGGGAGGGAGGAGTCTGAGACGGTCCAAGTAAATTTGAGGTCGGGGTGGAAGGTGTTAGTAAAGTGGATGAACTGTTCAACCTCCTCATGGGAGCACAAAGTAGTGCTGATACAGTCATCGATGTAGTGGAGGAAAAGGTGGGGGGTGGTGCCAGTGTAGCTGTGGAAGATGGACTGTTCCACATATCCTACGAAGAGGCAGGCATAGCTGGGGCCCACGCGGGTGCCCATGGCTACTCCTTTGGTTTGGAGGAAGTGGGAGGATTGGAAAGAGAAGTTGTTCAGAGTGAGGACCAGTTCAGTCAGTCTAAGGAGGGCGTCAGTGGAAGGGTACTGGTTGGTTCGGCGGGAAAGGAAGAAGCGAAGGGCTTTGAGGCCTTCATGATGGGGGATGGAGGTGTATAGTGAGGTTGGGGTTGGAGCAGAGGGAGTGGAAGGCTGCATGTTGTGAGGGTGAGAGGTTGGAGTAGGCAGGTTGAGGCGGTCAATGTCGCAGCGTCATTGAGGGTGGGTAAGAGGCCAGCACAGGGTGTCCAGGTGGATGGGGTGTGTTGGAGGCGGGAGAAGGGGTCGTCAGATGGTGGGCAGGAGTCCTGGTTGAAGAAGTAGGCGCGGAGGCGAAGGCAGCGGAAGAATTGTTTGATGTCTCGCTGCATGTTAAACTCGTTAATCTGGGAGCGTAGGGGAATTAAGGTGAGGCCTCTGCTGAGGACTGATCTTTCATCCTCAGAGAGTGGGAGGTCTGGAGGGATGGTGAAATTACGGTAGGGCTGGGCGCTAGGACCTGGTGTGGGGCTGGAGCTGGGAGTGGGGGTGGGGATCGGCGTGGATCGGCATGGGGACGCGGTTAGGCGTAGGGGCGGAGCTCGGTGTGGTGGCGGGGATTGGCGTGGGGGTGGGGATCAGCGTGGGGGTGGGGATCAGCGTGGAGGCAGGGTTCAGTGTGGGGGCGGAGACGCATGTGGCGTGATCATTGTGCAAGTGAGTTACGTCACTGGGGGCGGACGTAGATGTGGCGACGGCAACTCCGGGAGCGGAAGTGGCTGCAGCGACAGCAGAAACAATGTTGTTCCTGGTGGTTGTGGACCCCGCAGAGGCTGCGAATCTGTCGTGATAGTCTTCCTGGTGATCGTGGAGGCGGTTGTCTGGGCGGCGATCGTGGAGGCTGCATGGTCGGTGGGGGCGGAAGCGACGTCATGGTTCGCGACGGTGGTTGCTGCAGCAGCCGCGTGGTTAATGGCACCCGAGCGGTTCCGGAGGCCGATCGAAGATTCTGGAACGCCTGAGGAATCCGGAATGTGGGGGTAAGTACATGAAAGTTTTTGGTACTTACTGTCTTTAATTTCCGATATGGCTAGGAAGAACTGTTTGTTTAGTGTATGGATTCTTTTGTGGACAGCTGTCCCCTACAATGTACATAGGGCACTGCTGTCCCCTACAATGTACATAGGGACTGCTGTTCTCTATTTTATACAGAGGGACTGCTGTTCTCTATATTATACACACTGACGCATGTTCTCTACATTATACTGAGGGATAGCTGTTCTCCAGATTGTACACAGGGACTGCTGTTATATATATTATGCACAGTGACTGCTGTTCTCTACAATAATTCCCACCTCAGGCGACTGACTGTGTGGAGTTTGCACATTCTCCCGTGTCTGTGTGGGATTCCTCTGGGTGCTCCGGTTTCCTCCCACAGTCCAAAGATGTGCAGGTCAGGTGAATTGGCCAAACTAATTTGCCCGTAGTGTTAGCTGAAGGGGTAAATGTAGGGGAATGGGTGGGTTGCGCTTCGGCGGGTCGGTGTGGACTTGTTGGGCCGAAGGGCCTGTTTCCACACTATATCTAATCTAATCTAATCTTAGACACAGAGACTGTTGTTCCCAATGTGAGACACAGCGACTGCTGTTCTATATAATAAACACAGGGATTGCTGCTCTCTTAATTAAACACAGGGATACCTGTTCTCTATATTGTACACAGTGACTCATGTTCTCTATATTGTGCACGGGGACTGCTGTTTTCTATATTATACACAGACACTGGTGTTCTCTTTATTATACACAGGGACAGCAGTTCATTTTATTATACACAGGGATTCATGTTCTGTATATTTTCCACATCTTATTCACTGGGACTGCTGATCTCCATATTAGACTCAGGGACTGTTGTCCTTTCCATTGTGCAGAGGAACTGATGCTCTCTCTATTATGCACAGGGACAGCTGTTCTCTGTATTATACACAGGGACTGCTGTTCACTGTATTATACACAGCAACTGTTGTCCCCTACAATGTACGTAGGCACTGCTGTTCTCTGCATTGTGGGCTGGGACTGCTGTTCTCTCTGTTTTACACCGGGACTGGAGATCTCTGTACAGCCCAGATCTCTGGGCTGTTTAGTGGAATAGACACAGGTAGAGCTGTTGTTTATTTTGCACAGGGATTGCTGTTCTCTATATTACACGTAAGAACTGCTGTTCTCTATAGTGTGCAGAGGGACTGCTGTTCTCTACATCACACACAGGGACTGCTGGTCTCTACAATGCACAAAGGCTCTGCTGTTCTAGACATTGTGTACAGGGACTGCATTTCTCTACACTGCACACTGGTTCTGCTGTTCTCCAGTGTATGCTGGACTGCTGCTGTCTAAATTATACCCAGGGACTGCTGTTCTCTACAATATATGCAAGGACTACAGTTCTCCACATTTCCACAGGAACTGTTATTTTACGCATTTTGGACACGGATTGCTGTTCTCTATATTGTACACAGGGACTGCTGTTCTCTGTATAATATAGAGAACACCAGTGTCTCTGTATAATATAGAGAACACCCATCTCTGTGTGTAATATAGAGAGCAGAAGTCCCTGTGCATAATATAGAAACAGCAGTTCCTGTGTCTATCTTCGAGAACAGCAGTCCCTGTGTACAATATAGAGAACAGCAGTCCCTCTGTCTATTTTAGGGAACAGCAGTGTCTGTGCAGTATATAAAGATAAGCAGTCCCTGTGTGCAATACAGACAATAGCAGTTCATATGTATGATATAAAGAACAGCAGTGTCTATCTATAATATAGAAAACAGCAGTCCCTGTGCATAATATAAACAACAGCAGTCCCTCTGTACAATACAGAGGACAGAACACAATATAGAGAAACACAGTCTCTGTGTACAATGTCAAGAACAGCATTCCCTGTATTTAATCATGAGATCAGCAGTCTCGATGTATAATATAGAGAACAGCTGTCCCTGTGTCAATTTCAGAGAACTGCAGTGCCTGTCCATAATATAAAGAACAACAGTCCCTGTGTACAATATGGGGTACAGCACTCGCTGTGAACAATATGGAGAATAGCAGTCCCTGTGTATAATATAGTAAACAGAAGATGCTGTGTCTAATATAAAGAACATAAATCCCTGTGTTTTATAAAGAGAACATCCGTCCCTGCATATAATATAGAAAACACCAGTATCTGTGTATAATATAGAGAACAGCAGTACCCTTGTAAATTACAGGGAACAACAGTCCTTGTGTATAATATGGAGAAAAGCAGTCTCTGTATACATTGTCAAGAACAGCTGTTCCTGTGTTTAATAATGTGAACAGCAGTCTGTGTATAAAATAGAAAAGAGCAGTCTCTTTGTCTATTTCAGGGAACAGCACTGCCAGTGCATAATATAAAGAACAGTAGTCCCTGTGTATAATATTGAAAACAGCAGACGCTGTTTCTAATAAAAAGAACATGACTCCCTGTGTTTAATGAAGGGAACAGCCATCCCTGTGTATCATATAGAGAGCAGTCTGTGTAATATAGAAAACAGCAGTCCCTGTTTTCAATACTGAGAATATGAGACAGTGTGTATAATATAGAGAACTGCTTTCCCTGTGCGTAATATAGAGAGCAGCAGTCCCTGCATATAATATAAAGGACAGCAGTGCCTGTGTCAATTTTAGACAACAGCAGTGCCTGTGCACTCTATAAAAAACAGGATTCCCTGTGTAATATACAGAGAACAGCAGTCACTGTGTATAATATAGAGACCACCAGTGTCTGTGTATAATGCAGAGAACGAGCAGTCCCTGTGTACAATATAGAGAAAAAGAGTCACTGTGTATAATGGAGAGAACAGATATCCCTGTGTGTAACATAGAGAACAGCAGTCCCTGTGTACAATCTAAGGGAGCAGCAGCACAGTCTTTAATTTAGAGAGCAACAGTCCCTGTGTCTATTTTAGAGAACAACAGTCCCTGTGTGTAATATAGAGAACAGCAGTCCCTCTGTCTATTTTACAGAACAGCACTGCTTGTCCATTATATAAAGTACGGCATTCACTGTGTGCAATATAGACAACAGCAGTTCATGTGTATAATATAGAGAACAGCAGTCCCTCTGTCTAATACAGAAAACAGCAGTCCCTGTGCATAATCTGGAGAACAGCAGTCCCTCTGTATTATACAGAGAACAGCAGTCCCTGTGTTTAACAATGAGAACAGCAGTCTGTGTGTATAACATAGAAAAGAGCAGTCCCTGTGTCTATTTCAGAGAACAACAGACCTGTGCATAACATTGAGAACAGCAGGCACTGTGTATAATATTGAGAACAACAGACACTGTGTCTAATAAAAAGAACATGATTCCCTGTGTTTAATGAAGAGAAGAGCTGTCCCTGTGTACAATATAGAGAACACCAGTGTCTGTGTATAATATAGAAAATAGCAGTCTGTGTTTTCAATATCGAGAATGTGAGTCACTGTGTATAATATAGAGAACAGCTTTCTCTGTGTGTAATATAGCAAACAACAGTCCCTGTGTCTATTTTTGAGAACAGCAGTGCCTGTGCACAATATAAAGAACAGGAGTCCCTTTGTAAACTATAGAGAACAGCAGTTCATATGTAATATATAGAGAACAGCAGTGCCTGTGTACTATATAGACAATATGAGTCACTGCGCCTAATATAGAGAACAGCTATCCATGTGCAGAATATAGAGAGCAGCAGTCCCTGTGTCTAATATAGAGGACAGTGGTCCTGTGTATAATATAGAGGACAGCTGTGCCTGTGTCAATTTTAGGGAACAGCAGTGCCTGGGTAAAATATAGGGAACAGCAGTCACTGTATACAATATAGAGAACACCAGCGTCAATGTATAATATAGAGAACAGCAGTCCCTGTGTACAAGGTAGAGAATATGAGTCAGTGCGCATAACATAGAGAACAGCTATCCCTGTCTGAATTACAGAGAGCAGCAGTCCCTGTGTCTATTTCAGAGAACAGCAGTGCCTATTCACAATAAAAGACCAGCTGACCCTATATAAAACAGAGAACAGCAGTCCATATGTATCATCCAGAGAACATTGGTCACTGTGTACATTATAGAGAAAAGCACTCTCTGTGTACAATGTCGAGAACAGCAGTCCCTGTGCATAACATAAAGAACAGCAGATGCTGTGTCTAATATAAAGAACATGAATCCATGTGTTTAACAAAGATAACAGCCATCCATGTGTATAATATAGAGAACACCAGTGCCTGTGCATTATATAAAAAACAGCAGACCCTGTGTGCAATACAGACAACAGCAGTTCATATGTATCATATAAAGATCAGCAGTCCTTCTGTACAATACAGAGGACAGAAGACAATAAAAGAGAAACACAATCTCTGTGTACAATGTCGAGAACAGCTGTCCCTGTATTCAATCATGAAATCAGCAGTCTTGATGTATAATATAGAGAACAGCTGTCCCTGTGTCAATTTCAGGGAACAGCAGTGCCTGTGCATAATATAAAGAACAACAGTCCCTGTGTACAATATGGAGACCAGCAGTTCCTGTGTATAATATAGAGAACAGCAGTCCCTGTGCGTAATATAGAGAGCAGCAGTCCCTGTGCGTAATATAGCGAGCAGCAGTCCCTGTGCGTAATATAGAGAGCAGCAGTCCCTGAGTCCCTGTGTCTATTTTAGAGACCAGCAGTGCCAGTGCACAATATAAAGAACAGCAATCACTGTGTAAAATATAGAGAATAGCAGTTCATATGTATAAGAAAGAGAAGAACATTCCCTGTGTCTTATTTAGAGGACAGCAGTCCATTTGTAAAATATAGAGAAAAGCACTCTCTGTGTACAATGTCGAGAACAGCAGTCCCTGTATATAATATAGAGAACAGCAGACGCTTTGTCGAATATAAAGAAAATGACTCCCTGTGTTTAATGAAGAAAACTTGTGTGTAATATAGGGAGTAGCAGTCTCTGTGTCTAATATAGGGAATTACAGTCACTGTGAAAAAATAGAGAATAGCTGTACCTGTGTTTAATATAGGCAACAGCAGTCCCTGTGTCTAATATAAAGAACA
>NC_057756.1:5373426-5379763 GCF_004010195.1 Chiloscyllium plagiosum
AGCTGCATGTCACCAGAATCCAAAGTAACTAACGAGAAGATTCAAGTTCAGGAACAAGGATGTCTTGCTGTAATTTTACAGTGGCCTGAGTGAGACCGTGTAAGAGCATTTTGTGCAGTTTTGGTCTCCTTACCTGAGGAATGATGTTCTGGCGATGGAGGAAGTGCAATGGTTATTTACCGGACTGATTCCTGACATGGCAGGACTGATATATGAGGAGAGAATGGATTGGTTAGGATTGCATTCACTGGTGTTTGGAAGAATGAGAATGTTAAGAGGACCAGAGAGGATCAATGTAGGAAGGACTGCGGTGACTAAAGTTCCCGGTGTCTGAGGAGTCCAGAACCAGGGCCCACAGTCTAAGGAAATGGAGTAAACCATTTCGGAGAGAAATGAGGAGAAATATCTTCACCAAGAGAGTGGTGAGCCTATGGAATTCATTACCACAGAAAGCAATTGAAGCTAAAACATTGCATGATTTCTGGAAGTCTGTGGTGAGTGGTGTTCCACAGGGCTCTGTCCTTGGGCCTCTACTGTTTGTAATTTTTATTAATGATTTGGATGAGGGGATTGAAGGATGGGTCAGCAAGTTTGCAGATGACACAAAGGTTGGAGGTGTCATTGACAGTATAGAGGGCTGTTGTAGGCTGCAGCGGGACATTGACAGGATGCAGAGATGGGCTGAGAGGTGGCAGATGGAGTTCAACCTAGATAAATGCGAGGAGATGCAATTTGGTTGGTCGAATTTGAAAGCTGAGTACAGGATTAAGGACAGGATTCTTGCCAGTATGGAGGAGCAGAGCGATCTTGGTGTGCAGATACATAGATCCCTTAAAATGGCCATCCAAGTGGACAGGGTTGTTAAGAAAGCATATGGTGTTTTGGCTTTCATTAACAGGAGGATTGAGTCGATAGCCAGAGACTATTTCTCAGGGCAGAAATGACTAACACGAGGGGTCATAGTTTTAAGCTGGTTGGAGGAAAGTATAGAGGGGATGTCAGAGGCGTGTTCTTTACACAGAGAGTTGTGAGAGCATGGAATGCGTTTCCAGCAGCAGTTGTGGAGGCAGGGTCATTGGGGACATTTAAGAGACTCCTGGACATGCATATGGTCACAGACATTTGAGGGTGCATACATGAGGATCAGTGGTCGGCACAACATCGTGGGCTGAAGGGCCTGTTCTGTGCTGTTCTAAGTTCTATGTTCTATGATTTCAAGAAAGAGCTGGATACAGTATTTGGATCTAAAGGGATCAAAGGACTTGGGGTGAAAAGCTGGAAGAGACTCTTGAGTTGCATGATCAGGCATGATCATGTTAAATGGCAGAACAGACTCGAAGGGCTGAATAGCCTACATCTGTTCCAATTTTCTATGGTTCTATGTTTAAGACAGGTCAAGGGGTAGTGTTGAGCAAACTTGAGGGTCTAAAGGTAGACAAGTCCTCTGGTCCTGATGGAATGCATCCCAAGGTGTTGAAAGAAATGGCGAAAGTTATAGTAGAAGCATTAGTGGTAATTTACCAAAATTCACTGGACTCTGGGTAGGTCCCAGCAGACTGAAAGACAGTGAATGTCATGTCACTGTTTAAAAAAGGATATAGACAAAAGGCAAGTAACGATAGGCCAGTTCGCTTAACATCTGTGGTCAGGAAAATGCTGGAGGCTATCATTAAAGAAGAAATAGTGAGACATCTGGATGGAAAGGATTCCATCAGGCAGACACAGCATGGATTCAGGAAGGGAAGGTCGTGTTTGACAAGCTTACTAGAGTTCTTTGAGGATGTAATAAGCGTGATGGATGGAGGGGAACAGGTGGATGTTGTATACTTGGATTTCCAGAAGGCATCTGAGAAGGTGCTGCATAAAAAACTCATCCGTAAGATAAGAATGCATGGAGTTGCGGGAATGTACTGGCATGGATAGAGGACTGGTTAACCAATGGAAAGCAGAGAGTTGGGATAAATGGGTGTTTCTCTGGTTGGAGATCAATGGCAAGTGGGCCCCGCAGGGGTCTGTGTTGAGCCCGAGCTCTCCATGATATATATAAATGATTTGGAAGAGGAGACCCAGGGTAACATATCCAAGTTTGCTGATAACACTAAATTGAGTGGAAAGGCAAACTGTGCAGAGAGTGTGGAAGGTCTGCAGTGGAATTTAGATTCATTAGGTGAGTGGGCAAGGGTCTGGCAGATGGAGTACGTTGGTAAATGTGAGGTTATCCGTTTTGGAGGTAAAAATAGTAGGTCGGAGTATTATTTAAATGGTGAAAGGTTGCAGCGTGCTGTGGTGTAGAGGGACTTAGGAATGCTCATACACGAATTGCTAGAAGTTGGTTTGCAGGTGCAATAGGTAATCAGGAAGGCAAACAGAATTTTAGCTTTCATTGCTAGAGGGATTGAATTTAAGACCAGGGAGGGTCTGCTGCAATTGTAGCAGGTGTTGGTGAGGCCGCACCAAGAATATAATGTGCAATACTCCATTACTTCCTCCTCACTTGTGGAAGGATACACTGGCTTTGGAGGCGGTGCAGAGGGGTTCACCAGGTTGATTCTGGAGGTGAGGGGGTTACCCTGTGAGGAGAGGTTGAGCCGCCTGGGACTGTACTCTCTAGAATTTAGAAGAGTAAGAGAGGTGCTTATAGAAACATATAAAATTATGAAAGGGATGGATAAGATAGAATCAGGCAAGTTGTTTCTGCTGGTGGGTGAATGAGGACGTGGGGGAATGGTCTCAAGATTAGGGGGAGTAGATCTAGGACAGAGATGAGGAAGAACTGTTTTTCTCAGAGAGTAGTGAATCCAAGGAATTCTCTGCCCAAGAAAGCAGTACAGGCAGCTTCACTAAATATATTCAAAACACAGTTGGATGGGTTTTTGTATGGTAGGGGAATTCTGGGTTATGGGGATAATGCAGGTAGGAGAAACTGAGATGATGGATAGATCGGTCATGATCTTAATGAATGGTTGAGCAGGCTTGACAAGAGGGCTTTTACCCAAAACACCAATTCTCCTGCTCCTCAGATGCTGCCGGACCTGCTGTGCTTTTCCAGCACCACATCCCTGACAGTCAAAAATGACCTACTCCTGTACCTATTACTGTGAAAATCTGAATTTAACCTGTTAACCTGTGGGTCTGAACCGCTGTTGCCCAGTTTGAAGTCAGTAATGGGCAGTCAGGAATGTTCTGTCACTCCAGAAACAGGTGAATGTCGGGCTCATGAGAGAGCGCAAGTCCATTCTGAACAACCAGAGAGACAACTGAAATCATCTAAACAACACCATCTCACTTCAGGAGGGTGGATCTCACTGAGCTCCCCTGGGAATTTCACAAAAAGCACCTGCGTTTTTCTAAGGAGGTCACCGTGACAATAAAATATGAAGATGGAATGGCTGATGGATCAAGAAGAGTTGAGGGTAATCCATGAGAGGAATGGAGATCTATTAGGGATCTACTGGGGAATTCCTGGTGTCTCACACACCTCACATGCCACAGAGCTTTTTCAGGGGGGTAATGGGGCAGAGAGGATGGGGGTGAATGGTTTCTGTGGTTCCACTGAGGGGCAGTCACTGTCACTCAGGGGCCAGCAGATGCTGGCGAGGGCAAATGGTGGTGTAGTGGGAATGTCACTGTCGCAGTGATCCAGATAGCCAGGATAATGCTCCAGGGACACAGTTTCAAATCCCATTCAGCAGCAGGTGGAATTTAAATTCAATTCATAAAATCTTGTCATCTAAAAGTAGTTTCTGCAACAATGACCATTACAGTGACCATAACACTGGAGGTAATGGCCAGTTGGTAGACCATTAATCCACAGACTCAGGTCATGTTGTGGGTACACATGTTTGAGTCCCGTCGTGGCAGATGGTGAAATTTGAATTCAATAAAAATCTGGAAATTAAGAAGCTAATAACCACCAAACTGTTGTTAATTGTCAGAAAAACCCATCTAGGTCACTAATGTCGTTTAGGGAAGGAGATCTGCCGTCCTTACCCAGTCTGGGCATAGATATGGCTCCAGACCCACAGCAATGTGGGTGACTCTCAGTTGCCCTCTGCGTAATTGGGGATGGGCAATAAATGCTGGTCTAGTCAGACTCACTCACATCCTCTGAATGAATTTTTAAAAATGATCAATTGTTGTGAAAACCCTTTGGTGTCAGTAATGTCCTTTGGGAAACGAAATCTGCCATCCTCACCCAGTCTGGGCCTACATGTGACTCCAGACCCACAGTAACATTAACTTAACTGCCCTCTGAAATGATCTGAGCAGGACACCCAGTTCAAGGCAACTAATGCTAATTCAGCCTGCAATGCCTACATCCCCCAAAATGAATACAATTTTAAATAGATACGTTGCCTTTCAGCAGTGAGTTAAATACTGATTTGGACATTGGGGTTTCTACATCTCTCAAACAGGTTTAATATCTGAAAAGCTGTCTGACAGTGTGGCCATGCATCACTATTACACTGAAAACTGAGCTGCAGAACTCTAATAGATTCACACAGATAACCTCCTGCCTCTGAGGGCTACTAACAGAGGTAAGCACACTCTCCACTAATTACAAAGTCAGACAGTAGGTGACTACATAATAGAAGTGTGGGAGCAATTGGAAAAGAAATTCAAAAGCAACACGAATGTTTCAAGCATGAATGAGCAACGTGAGAGCAGCTAAATATTAGAAAGAGCTGCTGAACGTACAAGGCAGGGATTTGAAAATCTGGAAAGGTGATCGAATTGATGAGAGCCTCTATCATCCTTTCTGAATAAAGCTGCATAATAAAGATGCACTGGATACAGGCAAATATTCCACCCCAGCTAAGCATGACTGATACCCAGCCCACACAATGGAACAGACACAAAATACTACTCAGCCCAAAACTAGCCCTCATGGCCCTGCAGTTGTCTGTTTCACTGGGAGGTCATCTGGGTTTTAATAGGCACAATATCATTCAGGTTTGCAACAGTGAGGGAAAAGAGAAAACATCAATGATTCATAAAGTCATGTATGAATGTACAGCATGGAAACAGACCCTTCAGTCCAACCCGTCCACGCCGACCAGATATCCCAACCCAATCTAGTCCCACCTGCCAGCACCTGGTCCATATCCCTCCAAACCCTTCCTATTCATATACCCATCCAAATGCCTCTTAAATGTTGTAATTGTACCAGCCTCCACCACCCTCTGGGTGAAAAGGTTGCCTCTTAGGTCTCTTTTATATCTTTCCCCTCTCACCCTAAATCTATGCTCTCTAGTTCTGAAGTCCCCTTCCCCAGGGAAAAGACTTTGCCTATTTACCCTGTCCATGCCCCTCATAATTTTCTAAACCTCTATAAGGTGACCCCTCAGCCTCTGACACTCCAGGGAAAACAGCCTCAGCCTGTTCAGCCTCTCCCTGTAGCTCAAATACTCCAACCCTGGCAACATCCTTGTAAATCTTTTCTGAGCACTTTCAAGTTTCATAACATCTTTCCGATAGGAAGGAGACCAGAATTGCACGCAACATTCCAACAGTAGTCTAACCAATGTCCTGTACAGCGGCAACATGACCTCCCTACTCCTGTACTCAATACTCTGACCAATAAAGGAAAGCATTCCAAACACCTTCTTCACTATCCTATCTACCTGCGACTCCACTTTCAAGGAGCTATGAACCTGCACTCCAAGGTCTCTTTGTTCAGCAACATTCCCCAGGACCTTACCTTTAAGTGTAAAAGTCCTGCTAAGATTTATGGATTGAATTATCCAAAGGATAACAGGAAGGAGGATTTGACGGTCATTTTGACAAACTCAGAAAACCTGTACATAGAAAACAAATTTACCTTAACAAACGTACAACATAAATGAGGCATATTAAAGAACAAGTGGGCAAAAATTTGGCAAATGGAACATAATGTGGGAAAATATGAGAATATATTGTGTGACAGAAGGAATAGAGGAGCTGAATATTATTTAAAATGGCAATAGACTGCAGAAAGTGACAGAGCCCAGGAGTAGGGAGACCTTGTCCATGTAACATTAATTCAGTGGGTCTTTATTTCAAAGGGAGTATGGAATTAGAAACAGGTTTTATTGTCATGAATTCTCAGGTTCAGGGATACAAGGTTTCACTGAAACGTTTACAATGTCACCATCCACGGTGCCATCTTAAGGAGAAAATACCCAACCACAAAATTGTAGGTTAAAAAGTCGATAAAAAAAGAAATAAGTGAAATGACCAACATTACAGCTCCTCTTTGGCCATGGGCCGGAAGACATCCCACACAGGGCCGACCACACGAGAGCTCGATCTGTCACCACGGCCCCCCACACTGAGCTCACTCCCCCCTCCCCCCCCC
>NC_057756.1:5382745-5388506 GCF_004010195.1 Chiloscyllium plagiosum
CACTGCCTTTATCCCTGATGAAGGGCTTTTGCCCGAAACATTGATTTCGCTGCTCCTCGGATGCTGCCTGAACTGCTGTGCTCTTCCAGCACCACTAATCCAGAATCTGGTTTCCAGCATCTGCAGTCATTGTTTTTACCTTGTCATTCTAAATGAGTACAATTACAAGTTTGTACACCTTCCAGGAGGCTAAGTAGCAAATGCAGATGCCTTGAGTCATCTCGGCAGTGCTAATACTGCCACTGGAAGAATGCATTCTAGTTCTAAACTTTCTGGACACCCTTGCAGTCACCACTGACAATATCAGACTGTAGATGCAAGAAGATCTGAACCTGGCAAAACTAAACAGCTGGTGGTGATGGGAGAAACAACAGGCCCACCATAACCAGAACTGAATGTTTTCTGAACCCAGTGAGACCAGACCATAGTACAGGGTGACAAATTATTGGAGCAAGACTGTTTGTCCCAGGGAAAAGTCACCACCAGATACTGGCTGAATTCCACCAGGGTCATCCAGAAGTGTCCAAAATCAGACATTATAGCCTGGTGGCCAGTTATGGATGCAGATATCCCCATGTTGGTGGAGCAGTGCCCAGAGTACAATAAAAATTACTGCCAGCGGCAATGCCACATTCATGGAAATAGCCGGTAAACCATGGACTCGGGTACACATCGCTTATTTCACTTGGATGCTCATGTAAAGTGGTTGGACACGCACAGAATTCATTCATCAGATATGGGGATGATATTAGAACATAAAACATTACAGCACAGTCCAGGCCCTTCAGCCCTCGATGTTGCGCCGACTTGTAGAACCAATCTGAAGCCTATCTATCCTGCACTATTCCATTTTCATCCATATGTTTATCTAGTTACCACTTAAACGCCCTAAAGTTGGCGAGTCTACTACTGTTGCTGGCAGGGCACTCCATGCCCTTACTACTACTCTCTGAGTAAAGAAACTCCCTCTGACATCTGTCCTATATCTATCACCCCTCAATTTAAAGCTATGTCCCCTTGTGCTAGCCATCACCATCCAAGGAAAAAGGCTCTCCCTGCCCACCCTATCTAACCCTCTGATTATCTTATATGTCTCTATTAAGTCACCTCTCAACCTTCTTCTCTCTATCGAAAACAGCCTCAAGTCCCTCAGCCTTTCCTCATAAGACCTTCCCTCCACACCAGGCAACATCCTAGTAAATCTCCTCTGCACTCTTTCCAAAGCTTCCACATCCTTCCTATAATGCAGTGACCAGAACTGTACACAATACTCCAAGTACGGCCGCACCAGAGTTTTGTACAGCTGCAGCATGATCTCATGGTTCCGAGAGTCAATCTTTCTATCAATAAGAGCTAACACACTGTATGCCTTCTTAATAACCCCATCAACCTGGGTGGCAACTTTCAGGGATCTATGTACATGGACACTGAGATCTCTCTGCTCATCTACACGACCAAGAGTCTTACCATTCGCCCAGTACTCTTTGTTCCTGTTTCTACTTCCAAAGTGAATCACCTCACACTTTTCCACATCAAACTGCCTTTGCCACCAATCAGCCCAGTTCTGCAGCTTACCTATGTCCCACTGTAAACTACAACATCCTTCTGCACTGTCCACAACTTCACTGACCTTAGTGTCATCCATAAATTTACTAACCCATCCTTCTATGCCCTCATCTAAATCATTAGAAAAGCTGCAAGCATCTTTTGGAATACATGGTCTCCAGGAGGTCACAGATAACAGGCCATCATTTACCAGGAGGGAAGTCAAGTATTTCCTGAAATCAAATGGCATTCAGCATATACCCATCCATTCTCCAAAGGCCTGGCAGAAAGAGCAGGTTTAAAGAAACAGCCTATAGCTTCACTTAATACCAAACTGTCCTAGTTCCTATTTGATTATAGGACTATCCCACATACATCTACAGATATAGCTCCAGCAGAGTTGCTAATGGGGAGAAGACTCTGCAACAGGTTAAATCTGATCTTCCCAGACCTGGGGGAGGGTGAAACAGCATTAAGATCATCAATGCTGGACACAAAACTCTTCTAAATGAGAGAGACAGTTTACTTCAGGTGCCAAATTTTGGTGCTAAAACCACAGAGATGGCCCTGAATAAATAAGAGGCATGGTCCATGTGAGGTCAGGTAGGTAAGGTGGTCCTGAACAAGCACTTGGACCACATGAAAGCTGCAAACTCACAAACGGGACAGGAATAAAACACACCCGGACCCTCAGAACAGCTGGAAAGGCTATCAGAATCTGTGAGTTCTGCCCCCCTCCACCTCCCCTGTCATCTAGTGTTAAAGAAATCTCAGGGTTTGAGATATGCACAGTGGATGCTGCAGCCTTGATGCTTTTACTGCCTGAACAAGAGGATGAGTTTATTCTGAGATGCTCCAGGCACAAGAGGTGGGCTACAATGCAGTACATGCTGCCCATATCTGAGGCTGAGTCAGAGGAAATGGACCTGGGGTGAAAATGCCTCAGGAGAGGTTACAAGAAAAATAACAGACCTAAGTCCCTGGACTTAGAGGGGGAGGGATGTCATGATTGCAATGGACCTGATAGAATATGAGTTCCCTGATTGGGGCTGTAAACCTGCTACAGTCAGGGAGCCCTGGCTGACAGATAGAAACAGGAGTGTTGGGAGTTCTGCTCTTTCTGAGACTTGGCTCTGAGGAAGCCAGACCAGTGTCGAGTATTATGCATGTGTTAGTACAGGGTGACATAGTGACGGGATACCAGCCTCTGTGGAGTTATTTCAAAAGAGATAGACAAGAGTTTGTGAGAAAGAAGTGGATGAAGACAATTGTGCAAGAGGACAGCAGGAAGGACTGGGCCTGCCTTGACACTGGATTAGGTTTGGCAAACAAAAAGAGATAGAGAGAGATCAGCTGACATTCCTCAAGTCAGCCTGTGCAGACATGACCCAGCTCAGTTCGGGAAGATACAGCAAAGAAATCTGATCACAATCTTTTAGTCCTCCTTGGTCAATCACGAGCTGACAGAAGAGCAGAAAGTTGGAAATGATGAAAGAAAGATGAACAAAAACTTGGAAATAGAAGCTAGACCAGAGAAAACCAAATATTAGAGAAAACGGTCAAGAACAACTTAAATCCTGATTTGGAGATGAACGGGTTAATAAGACTGAATTAACACAAATTTTCTCAGGCCAAATCGCATGTGACGTAACCTCATAGGACACAGATCATAGAACGCTACAGCGCAGGAACAGGCCCTTCGGCCCACAATGCTGTACCGAACATGACACCAAATTAAACTAATCCCTTCTGCCTGTCCTTGCTCAATATCCCTCCATCCCTTGACTTGTTTGATGAACCATGGAGGAAATGATGCCTCATTATGCTTGGAAATAGAAGCAAAGAGGACAAAAGGAACATGCATAACGTGAGGCCATCATTAGCAAAATGACGGGGAGAGAGGTAGAGGTGAGGGGACATGTTGTTTGCTTCTTTGATGTTGCCAAAGCATTCTGCCTGGAATCAGGGTTAGGTTTCAAGCTCATTTATGTGATCATCATGCAGAAGTACTGTGTGGATAGGTAATCTACCACTCCCACCCCTTCAACATTAACCCTATGCATGGCACACCTGAGAATACACAGCATTCAGACAAAGCAGCTGACCTAACTGGCAGCACATCCACAAACATCCAATCCCTCCACCAATTACATTCAGTAGCAGAAGTGTATACTATCTACAAGATGCACTGCAGCAAGTCACCCAAACGCATGACCACTTCCATCGAGGAGAATTTAAATGAGAATTTAGTTTCCTACAAGTTGCCTTTTAAACTACTATCATCCTGACCAGGAAATAAGACACCATTCATTCAGTATCAAAATCTTGGCACTCCTTCCTGAACAGCGTTGTGGCCCTAGGTACTGCACATGCACTGAAGCACTTCAACAAGTTGCTCACTACGAGTAATTCAACAGCCAATGAAGGGCAAATTCAAGGGACAGACAATAAAAGCTAGCCTAACTAATGAACTCCACATCCCAAGAAATAATCCTAATCAGTGTCCTACCTCCCTCACAATCCCATTCATCCCATATCCTAACTCCCTCCACCCTCAGTCCCATTAACTCTGTGTCCTATCACTCCCTACCCTCAGTCCCATTCATCCCGTATCCAAACTCCCTCCACCCTCAGTCCCATTATCACCGTGTCCTAACTCCCTCTACCGAGTTCCATCCACCCAATGTCGTAACAGCCCTAAGTGCACTAACTCTACAGCTTCAATTACCATTCGCCTGATCCTAAGACACAAAGATTGGTGGATTTGCAGAGAATGAGGATAACAATCAAAGTATACAGCAGGATATAGATCAGTTAGAGGCATGGGCAGGAAAACGGCAGAAGGCATTTAATCCACACAAATGTGAAGTGATACATTTTGGAAGGTCAAGAACAGGTGGAAATTATACAGTGACTGGCAGAACCCGAAAGAGTATTGATATGCAGAGTGATTTGGGTGTGCAGGTAAATAAGGGAGTATAAAAGGCCTATGGCATGCTTACCTTCAATGGAAGCAGCACTGAGTATAAGGATAGGCAGGTTATGCTGCAGCTTTATAGAGCTTCAGTTAGACCCAACCTTGGAATATTGTAAATAGTTCTGGTCACCACAGTAAGGGCAGCACGGTGGCACAGTGGTTAGCACTGCTGCCTCACAGCACCAGAGTCCTGGGTTCAAATCCTGCCTCAGGCGACTGACTGTGTGGAGTTTGCACATTCTCCCCGTGCCTGCGTGGGTTTCCTCCGGGTGCTCCGGTTTCCTCCCTCAGTCCAAAGATGTGCGGGTCAGGTGAATTGGCCATGCTAAATTGCCCGTAGTGTTAGGTGAAGGGCTAAGTGTAGGGGTATGGGTGGGTTGCGCTTCGGCGGGTCGGTGTGGACTTGTTGGGCCGAAGGGCCTGTTTCCACACTGTAGGTAATCTAATCTAATCTAATCTAAACTATCAGGAGGATGTGGATGCTTTGGAGAGGGTACAGAAAAGGTTCACCAGGATGTTGCCTGTTATGGTGGACGTTAGTTATGAAGAGAAGTTGGATAGACTGCGTTTGTTTTCACTGGAATACAGGAGGTTGAGGGGTGCCTGACAGAGGTTTATAAAATTTTGCATGGCACGGAGAGAGTGGAAACTTAGGCTTTTTTTCCCCAGATGGAGGAGTCAATTACTGGGGACACCGGCTCATGGTGCAGGAAGTGGGAAGTTTAAAAGAGATGTGTGAGGCAGGTTTTTCACACAGAGGGTGGTGCGTGCCTGGAACATGGTGCCAGAGGAGGGGGTGAAAGCAGACACAATAGGAGCATTCAAGAAACACCTGGATTAATACATGAATATGAAGGGAAAAGAGGGGTACAGATCCGGGAAGTGAAGACAGTTTCAGTATGGAAGGACAAAATGTGTGATTAGATTAGATTACTTACAGTGTGGGAACAGGCCCTTCGGCCCAACAAGTCCACACCGCCCCGTCGAAGCGCAACCCACCCATACCCCTACATTTACCCCTTACCTAACACTACGGCCAATTTAGCATGGCCAATTCACCTGACCTACACATCTTTGGACTGTGTGGGCCCAGGCTTGGAGGGCCGAAGGGCCTGTTCCTGTGGTGTATTGTTCTAACTCAACCAACTCTCAATAACATTCAGCCATGTTCTATATCCACACAGAATCCCATTCACCCCGTGTCCTAACTCCCCCCCCCCCGTGTCCTAACTCCCCCCG
>NC_057756.1:5389834-5390911 GCF_004010195.1 Chiloscyllium plagiosum
TTCAGCGTTAACTGGGAATGAAACTCCTGGGGTTTTTATGAAAACTATGGAATGTATTAATTAGACGACAGCTATAATAGCTCTGTCAACAAGGTGTGCTCGTTTACCTCAGGGAGGGCACTCAACACTGGTACCAGCTCTGAATAAACACAGCCCAGTCAGGCAGCAGCTCAGGAGCAGGGGAGTCCTCAGTGTTTTATGAAAACTATGGAATGTATTAATTAGACGACAGCTATAATAGCTCTGTCAACAAGGTGTGCTCGTTTACCTCAGGGAGGGCACTCAACACTGGTACCAGCTCTGAATAAACACAGCCCAGTCAGGCAGCAGCTCAGGAGCAGGGGAGTCCTCAGTGTCACCTCAGCACAGCAAGCAGCCCAGTGAAGCTTCCCTCGGTTGTTTCCAGAACTAGAGAGTTACTGTCTTCTGAGGACAGGTTGTCAGGGAAGTGAAGAGTCATACCAGACTCAACACATCAACTTTTTTCTCTCTCCACAGATGCTGTCTAACGGTGCCGAGTTTCTCCAGCATTCGCTGCGTTGGAAACAGTTTCTCCCTACTCAATCTGCCCAGACCCTCATTATCTGGAGAAACTCTGTCAGATCTTCCCTCGATCCTTTCCTCTCCAACATCCGAGCTGAAGGGAACTCTGTTGTGCAAACCTCTTCTGCAATCTCGACAATGTATTCACGCCCTTCCCAGGACAAGGAGCCCCTTTTCTGGTTTTTGTGTGTATTGGGAATTTTTCAAGAGGAGGCAGAGTTTAAGTTGTAGAGTTATGGATTAGCTATTCATGTTCCGCTCTTGCTCCTAGTTAAGAAAATTTTGATCATGACAATTAGTTACCTGCCTGTTAATGGAAACCTGTGCATAGCCCTTTACCCTGAATGAGACGGTGAGACAGAATTGGGACAATTTCGGAGTTTAATCCAATGGTCGCTTTTATAATGACCGCAGGAAGAGCGGGGACTTGGCTTCCAGTGAACCGACCCAGGGAGACATGACAAAAGGGAGAGAGTGTGTGTGAGATTATGAGAGAGAGAGAGAGAGAGAGATTATGAGAGAAGGTGAGAGAGA
>NC_057756.1:5392378-5406627 GCF_004010195.1 Chiloscyllium plagiosum
CCCTGGCAACATCCTTGTAAATCTTTTCTGAACCCTTTCAAGTTTCACAACATCTTTCCGATAGGAGGGAGGCCAGAATTGTACACAATATTCCAAAAGTGGCCTAACCAATGTCCTGTACAGCCACAACATGACCTCCCAACTCCTGTACTCAATACTCTGACCAATAAAGGAAAGCATACCAAACGCCTTCTTCACTATCCTATCGACCTGCGACTCCACTTTCAAGGAGCTATGAACATGTGCTTCAAGGTCTCTTTGTTCAGCAACACTCCCTAGGGCCTTACCATTAAGTGTATAAGTCCTGCCCTGATTTGCCTTTCCAAAATGCAGCACCTTGCATTTATCTAAATTAAATTCCATCTGCCACTCCTCGGCCCATCAAGATCCCGATGTAATCTGAGGTCACCTTCTTTGCTGTCCACTACACCTCCAATTTTGGTGTCATCTGCAAACTTGAAAGGGAGAGGAGAGGAGGAAGAAGAGATTCATGAGTTCATGGAATGCCCTGCCAGTAGCAGTGGTGGACTCTCCCTCATTATGGGCATTTAAGCGGGCATTGGATAGGCATATCGAGGATAGTGGGCTAGTGTAGGTTAGGTGGGCTTGGATCGGCGCAACATCGAGGGCCGAAGGGCCTGTACTGCGCTGTATTGTTCTATGTTCTATGTTCTAGATGGAGATTGGATGTCAGAATGGGGAGAAAGAAGTAGAGAGAGAAAGAGAGAAGCTCAGTGTCACAGAGAGAGAAGTTCTGATTGAGAATGTGGTAGAGTTGGATTTGCATGAGATAGATTGTGGGTTCTGAATGATTGAGTGAAAGAAGGATTTAGATTAGAGAGAGAGGAGCTCTAATGATTGAATTAGAGAGGAAATCTTAGGGTCATAGAGATGCACAGCACAGAAAAGAGCCCTTTAGCCTATCATGTCCATGCTAATCAAAGACAACCACCTATCTACTCCAATCCCATTTTCCAGCGCTTGGCCTGTGGCCTTGTATGCCTTGGCATCACAGGTTCACATCTAAATATTTCTGAGAGTTCCCGTCTTTCCCACTTTTATGAGATTCCCACCATCCTCTCCACACATCTCTTCAAAAACTTCCCCTTCCCTTAAATCTGTGGCCCTGTCATTGATCTCTCCATTAGGCGATCTCTCCATTCCTGTCCACCCTGTCTATGCCCCCTCCTCCTCGTAACATCATCTCAATTATATCTGCTGTCAATCTCCTCTGCTTCAAGGAAAATGATCCTAATCTGACCAATCTCACTTGATAACTCTCCAGCCTTGGTAACACACTGGTAAATCTCCTCTGTAACTGCTCCAGTGTCATCACATCCCTTGTATAATGTAGATTCCACAATCTCCTCAGGCTCCAAGTGACGTGGGCTGTGAGGGAATGGTGTGGCAGAACAAGGCAGAGTCCAGCAGCCTCACCTCAGCATTGGGAGCAGCTCATTGCACATTTGTATGATCTTGACATGTGACGTGTTGAATTAAACTCACCTCATTCATATATTCCTGATGAAGGGCTTTTGCCTGAAACGTCGATTTTCCTGCTCCTCGGATGCTGCCTGACCTGTTGTGCTTTTCCAGGACCACTCTGATCTAGACTCATTCATATACAGCCTCCAGTTTTATCAAGTAGGCTGCACACTGGGGAAACTTGAAAAGGAAACCAAAGAGAGAGCAGCTGATGAGTTCAGTTCACCATTTTTAGATTAGATTAGATTAGATTACTTACAGTGTGGAAACAGGCCCTTCGGCCCAACAAGTCCACACCGACCCGGGTCTCTGGCGCTGTGAGGCAGCAGTGCTAACCACTGTGCCACCGTGCCGCCCAAAAAATAAATAAATTTTATTCTGAATGATCTCCAAGTTAGACAATGTGCACCAACACCTAAGGGCACATCTCATGTCCACAAGCACTGGCATTTGACATGTGCCAACGTCGAAGAACCCTCATGGTACACCCTGATCTACTTACAGGATACTTCTGCACATCATTGCTGTACCCTAGGCTGCACCTGTACACTCTGATTGTAATGCTGCAGCACGGACACTGTGTGATCAGGAACGCTCCAGCTCATTGACTGCAGCAGGCTGCAGCGTTGTCCATGAACTCAGTGTCATTGCACTCACTCATCTGTTTCAGAACTTCGGGGAACATTCTGTCTCCACAGAAACCACCAGACTTGCTGAGTTTCTCCAGCAATTTTGGTTTTCGGCTTGTTTCAGATTTCTGGCATCTGCAGTTCTTTGTTTGATTATAGGGATATGAGGGATAGTTAATAAGATGAATTTGATCTAACGGGGCTCATGGTGAGAAATCTTCTAAAAAATTTGACATGACTTTAAAATAAATGAGGGATGGCGTTTACATCGGAGAGAGAGAGAGAGATGGTCACGGTGGCTCAGTGGTTACCACTGCTGCCTCACAGCACCAGAGACCTGGGTTCAATTCCCGCCTCAGGCGACTCTCTGTGTGGAGTTTGCACGTTCTCCCCGTGTCTGCGTGGATTTGCTCCGGACGCTTCGGTTTCCTCCCACAGTCCAAAGATGTGCAGGTCAGGTGAATTGGCCATGCTAAATAGTGTTAGGTGAATGGGTCTGGGTGGGTTGCTTTTCGGCGGGTCGGTGTGGACTTGTTGGGCCGAAGGGCCTGTTTCCACACTGTAAGTAATCTAATCTAATCTAAGAGAAAGAAAGAGACAGTGCGAGAAACAAGCTAATGAATTGAGGGTGGTTATGACAGAATCTACTCAGAGACCAGTTGCCATAAAGCAACCTCTATTACAAAAGAGAATAATTTTTATATTGAATCATGGCACATCGCAGCATTGAAGGGAGGCTATTCAGACAATCAATTCTTTGAAAGAATTTGCCCCACTCCATCCTCTGCATCTTTCCCAGATTGCCCAATAATGTTTCTTCTTTTAAATATTCCTGTTGATTGTGTTTCCACCAGCCTTTCAGGCAGCCCATTCCCCATGGCTGCATCAGTTAAGTTTTCCCATGCACTTGTAGTTCATTTCATCAGTTACTGTAGCCCCTAGCTGCAAAACATTGGCACCTCCTTGACTATGTTATTGTCAGAGCAAGAGATCAGAAAGACATTAGAATCAGCTGCGCCATGGGACAGGAGCCATCGACTGCTGGACAGACCATCGCCTGATCTGAGCCAAGGTAAACATAAATACAGCCCTGCCATAGCAAGGACAACAGAATCAGAGCCACAAGGAGTTCAATACTGAGGCACTCACAGACCTGAAAAACAGAGCCTCATATAACCAGCTCCTCCCCACAAACCTAGTGACCCTCAGGAACACCAAGTCGTAGGATTGTGACAGCCTCTGGTCCACCCTCAAGGTCAGCATCATCAATGCCCCAAAAACTCGGTCAGTCACTTAACCAGGAAACACCAAGATTGGTTTGTCAGGAATGATCAGGAGATCCAAGAACTGATAAACCAGAAACGTATGGTATTTCTGACTGAAAAACAGCAACCACACTCAGAAGAGAAAAAGCAGACCTTAAGGGCATAAGAGTAACTAGTGAGGGAATAGGGCTCCTTTAAGATCAGCAAGGTGGTTGTCTATATGCAGAACCACAGGAGGTGGGTCGGATACTAAATAAATATTTTACATCAGTATTTACTATGGAGAAGGACAAGGAAGTGAGGGAACTTTGGGAAATAAATAGTGATATCTTGAAAAGAGTTCATATTACAGAAGAGGAGGTGTTGGAGGTCTTAATAAGCTGAAAGGGACCGATCAGGTGTTTCTCAGAACTCTGTGGGAACCTAAGGAAGTAACTGCTGGGCCTCTTGCTGACATATTTGCATCACTGATATAGCGACAGGTGAGGGGCTGGAAGACTGGAGGTTGGCTAATGTGGTGCCATTATTTAAGAAAGGCTGTAAGAAAAAGCCAGGGAACTATGGACTGGTGAGCCTTACATGGTGTGTAAGTTAATAGAGTTGCAGAGTCATATTCGTCCAAGCTGACTAGATATCCAAACCTAATTTGTTCCCATTCACCCATATCCTTCTAAACCCTTCCTATTCAATACAAGTAAATCCGTCAGGATTCCCTTCAACAACTTGCCCACCACCGACGTCAGGCTCACTGGTCCATAGTTCCCTGGCTTTTCCTTACAACCTTTCTTAAATAGTTGTTGGAGAGAATTCTGAGGGACAGGATTTACTTGCATTTGGAAAGGCAAGGATTGATCAGGGATAGTCAACAGGGATAGCCTGGTGGGGAGGGGGGAGGGAATCATTTCACACTAATTTGATTGAGTTTTTTGAAGAGGTGACAAAGAAGATTGATGAAGACAGAGCGGTAGATGTTGTCTACATGGACTTCAGCAAAGCGCTTGACAAGGTTCGCATAGTAGACTTAGTAAGTTTAGATCACATGGGATCTTGGAAAGCTAGCCAGTTGGATACAGATTTGTGTGAAGGTCAGAGACAGAGGGTGGGGATGGAGGATTGTTTATCAGACTGGAGGCCTGTGACTGGTGGTGTGCCACAAGGATCGGTGCTGGGTCCACTACGTTTTGTCATTTATATGAATGACTTGGATGTGAGTACAGCAGGCATGGTTAGTAAGTTTGGAGGTGACACCAAACTGGATGGACAGTGAAGAAGATTATCTCAGAGTACAAAGAGTTTTTGATCAGATAGGCCAATGGGCTGAGGAGTGGCACATAGAGTTTAGAGTTACATTCAGGTAAGGCAAAACAGGGCAGGACTTAAACAATTAATGGAAGGGCCATGGGGAGGGTTGCTGAACAGAGATCTGCTGAACAAGTTCATAGTTCCTTCAAAGTAGAGTTGCAGGTAGACAGGGTGATGAAGACTGCATTTGGTATGCTTGCCTTCATTGGTCATAACCCAATGTAGAGGAATATAGGAGTTAGGATGTCACGTTTTGGCTATACAGAACATTGGTGAAGCCTCTTTTGGAAAACTATGTACAATTCTGGTCCCCCTTCTAAAGGAAGGATGTTGTTAATTTTGAGAAAGTACAGAAAAGATTTACAAGGATGCTGCCAGGACTGAAGGGTTTGAGTTTTAGGGAGAAGTTGAATAGGCTGGGGTTATTTTTCTTGAAGCATTGGAGGCTGAGGGGTGACCCTAAAAAGTTTATAATATCATGACGGGCATGTATAGGGTGAATAGACAAGGTCTTTTCCCAGGGTGGGAGAGTCCAAAACTAGAGGACATAGGTTTAAGGTGAAAGGGGAAAGATTTAAAAAGGACCCTGAGGAACAACTTTTTCATGCAGAAGTTGGTGCATATATGGAACGAGCTGCCAGAGGAAGTGGTGGAGGCTGGTACAATGACACCATTTAAAAGGCATCTGGATGGGGACATGGATAAGAAGGGTTTAGAGGGATATGGGCCAAGTGCTGGCAAATGGGACTAGATTAATTTAGGATATCTGGCCAGCATGGATGAGTTGGACAAAAAGATCTGTTTCCATGCTTATGATTCTATGACCCAGTATCTTTCCGTGTTTTATTTAAAGGAAATGGGCACATCCCCTTTAAAGGAGAAAGTGAGGACCGCAGATGCTGGAGATCAGAGTCGAGAGTGTGGTGCTGGAAAAGCACAGCAGGTCAGGCAGCATCCAAGGAGCAGGAGAATCGATGTTTCGGGCATAAGCCCTTCATCAGGAATGAATGCAGTCCTGATGAAGGGCTTATGCCCCAAACTTTGATTCTCGTACTCCTTGGATGCTGCCTGACGTGCTGTGCTTTTCCAGTGTCACACTTAAATCCCTTTTAAATTCAAGGATTTTTAATCCCAGAAAGAACCCCAGTTTGTTATGAACCCAGCTAATGGTAACATCATGGAGGTCAAATTCCAGAACAAAACCTGGCTTGATCTGCCATAAGTTTTTATTTCCTTCTGTACGATGGAAACGAGTCACTGACAACCTCTTGTGAATATTTTCAGTACACTTTCAACAAAAGAACATTAAAAAACATAGACTTTAGACTGGAACTATTGGAAACATTTTATTATAAATATCTGAAAAGTTTATTCTTTTTAATTCCAGCAATACCCTGACAGATACTCAAACTCTGAAAAGCCACTCTTCACAAATTGCTGCATATCGAATGGAATCTATTTTCTGCAGCTGATGTCTTTTCCCAAGGCCCTTAAAACAACTGATAACTCAACTCAGTTATGCTGAACATGGATTTCCTGAACTCATGTTTTGTTTACAGCCTAATGGGACATCCTCCTTGATGACACCTATTACTCTGCTTCTTCTCACCAATTTCTGCACGTCTCAAGACTTCTCCCCAGTCCTGACAGTTTGGAGACGGATAAATGCAGCACCTCTGTGAAAATGGACTTCTTCCATCTGCTTGAGTCTCTGGCTCTTTCTCTCTGTTTCATTGTCTCTGTTGGATACAAAACTCAAATCAGCAAACATCTGAACAATTTTGAGTGGCATGGTGGCTCAGTGGTTAGCACTGCTGCCTCATGGCACCAAGGATCTGGAGCTTGATTCCACCCTTGGGTGACGGATCTGGTGACTGTGTGGAGTTTGCACATTCTCCCCGTGTCTGCGTGGGTTTCCTCCGGGTGCTCCGGTTTCCTCCCACAGTCCAAAGATGTGAAGGCTTGGTTGATTGGCCATGCTAAATTGCTCACAGCATCCAGGGATGTGCACGCTAGCCATTGGAAATGCAGGGTTACTGGGATAGGGAGGATGATGTGGGTCTGGGTGGGGATTTGATTAACTGAATGGCTTGCTTCCACACTGTAATTAGATTAGATTAGATTACAGTGTGGAAACATGCCCTTCGGCCCAACAAGTCCACACCGACCCGCCGAACCGAAACCCACCCATTCCCCTACATTTACCCCTTACCTAACATTACAGGCAATTTAGTATGGCCAATTCACCTGACCCTGTACATCTTTGGATGGTGGGAGGAGACCAGAGCACCCGGAGGAAACCCACGCAGACACGGGGAGAACGTGCAAACTCCACACAGTCAGTCGCCTGAGGCGGGAATTGAACCCGGGTCTCAGGCGCTGTGAGGCAGCAGTGCTAACCACTGTGCCACCGTGCCGCGCACAAATGATTCTAATTATTTCCCCAGGTTACTTGCTGCTCAATTAGCTGACATCACATGATTTCTTGTTAATGCTATGTCCAACTTAATGGTTAAAATTACTTTCAGACTTTTCTAGGAAGGAAAGATCAGATCTTCATAGAACAGAAAACTAAAAATCCATTTCTCTCCTATTTAAAATCCCGCTTCTCAAATACTAGTGATGATGTAATGCAGACCTTGTTAAAATAAGAAGGTGAAAGGTGTTATTAGATATAAAACGATCTATGATGAATGAGGAATTGTGCATTTTCATAATGCCACATGTGTATATGATAGGATATGGCTGGTTCTGGTCATGTCAAACACATCTTTGTTTCCTCAGCATTCAACGTGAATGTATATTTTTTTTGAAGGTTGCTCCCCAATTAATACCTGCTTTATTTATGTTGTTTTTGAATTCTGTTAAAGTAGAAGCTGTCAGTTGCTAAAGCTGGTTATTGTCTTTCACAGGGTCTCATCACAAACCTTGTGAGGGTCGGGGAAGTATGTGCTCACATTCAGAGTGGAACACAGCTGTTCCAGGTTTACAGTAACTTTCCAGCGCATTGTGAATGCTGATCGATATTTAAGGCTATGTGAAAGTAAATGAAAAAAATAGAATTATTTGGATGTTTCCTGATTGAACATGGTTGTGCGATTTCTAGGAATGGTATTAAACTGTAGTGATCTGTGACCGACCTGTTAATTACTAAAGACAAAAATTTAATGTGTGCTGTAAGTTATCTGATGTTTATATGGGTGTTTTTTTATAGGCTTCTGAAAATTTCCACAGATGTAGTGGAAAGGATTGCAAAGGTGATTCTGAAAAGTAACAGGGTAGTTGTTATGGGGGCTTTAGCTTTCCTAATTTTGACCAGAAACGCTATAGTTTGAGTACCTTAGATGGGTTAGTTTTTGTCCAATGTGTCCAATGGGAGTTTCCTGACACAGTATGTAGAAAGGCTAACAAGGGACAATGTCACATTCGATTTGGAACTGGGAAATGAACCAGGCCAGGTATAGATTTGGAGGTAGGTGAGTACTTTGGTGATAGTGACTACAATTCAGTTAGGTTTACTTTAGCAATGGAAAGGGACAGGTATATACCATAGAGCAAGAGTTATAGCTGGGGCAAGGCAACTATGATGCGATTATGCAAGATTTAGGATGCATAGGATGGGGAAGGAAACAGCAGGGAATGAGCATAATTAAAATGTGGAGCTGATTCAAGGAACTGGTACTGCGTGTCCTTGATAAGTATATACCTGTCAGGCAGGGAGCTGTGGTTTACTAAAGAAGTTGAAGTTCTTGTCAAGAGAAGAAGGAGGCTTTTGTAAAGATGAGATGTGAAGGCTCAGTTAGGGCACTTGAGTGTTACAATTTAGCCAGGAAAGACCTAAAGAGAGAGCTAAGAAGAGCCAGGAAGGAACATGAAAAGTCTTTGGCAGGTAGGATCAAGGAAAACCCTAAAGATTTCTATAGGTAGGTCAGGAATACAAGTATGACTAAAGTAAGACTAGGGCTTGTCAAGGCCAGTAGTGGGAAGTTGTGCATTGAGACCAAAGAGATAGGAGAGGTGCTAAATGTACATTTTTAATCAGTATTCACACTGAAAAAGACATTGTTGAAGAGAGTACTGAGATACAGGCTATTAGACGAGATGGAATTGAAGTTCATAAGGAGGAGGTGTTAGCAACTCTGGAGAGTGTGAAAATAGATAAGTCCCTGGGCCGGGTGGGATTTATCCTCGGCTTCTCTGGGAAGCCAGGGAGGAGATTACAGAGCCTTTGGCTTTGATCTTTACATCATCATTGTTGACAGGAATAGTGCCAGAAGACTGGAGGCTGGCAAATGTTGTCCCCTTGTTCAAGAAGGGGAGTAGGGACAACCCTGGTAAGTATAGACCAGTGAGCATTACTTCGGTTGTGGGTAATGTGTTGGAAAGGATCATATGAAATAGGATTTATAATTATCTAGAAAGGAATAATTTGATTAAGGATAGTCAACACAGTTTTGGGAAGGGTAGGTCATGCCTCACAAACCTTACTGAGTTCTTTGAGAAGGTGACCAAACTGGTGGATGAGGGTAAAGTGGTTGATGTGGTATGTATGGATTTCAGCAAGGCATTTGATAAGCTTCCCCACGGTAGGCTATTGCACAAAATATGAAGGCATTGAGGGTTATTTAGCGGTTTGAATCAGAAATTAGTTAGCTGAAAGCAGACAGAGGGTGGTGGTTGATGGGAAATTTTCATCCTGGAGTTCAGTTACTAATGGTTTACCGCAAGGATCTGTTTTGGGGCCTCTACTGTTTTTAGTTTCACAAATGACCTCAATGAGGGCGTAGAAGGATGGGTTAATAAATGTACAGATGACACTAAGGTCGGTGGAGTTGTGGATAGTGCTGAAGGGTGTTGAAGGTTACAGAGGAACATAGATAAGCTGCAAAGCTGGACTGAGAGGTGGCAAATGGAGTTTAATCCGGAAAGGTGTGAGGTGATTCACTTTGGAAGGCGTAGCAGGAATACAGAGTAGTGTGGATGAGAGAGATCTTGATGTCCATGAAAGTTGCCACTCAGGTTGAGAGCGTTGTTAAGAAGGTGTATGGTGCGTTACCTTTTGTTGGTAGAGAGAGCCATGAAGTCATGTTGCAGCTGTACAAACCTGTGGTGTGGCAGCACTTGGAATATTCTAGTTGCTGCATTCCAGGAAGGATGTGGAAGCTTTGGAAATGGAAGCAGAGGAAATTTACGAGGATGTTGCCTGGTATGGAGGGAAGGTTTTATAAGGAAAGGCTGAGGGACTTGAAGCTGTTTTCATTAGAGAGTAAAAGGTTTAGAGTTGATTAATAGAGGATTGGGTAGGGGGGACAGTGAGAGCCTTTTTCCTTGGATGGTAATGGCTAGCACACGGGGACATAGCTTTAAATTGAGAGGTGATAGATATAGGACAAATGTCAGAGGTAGTTTCTTTACTGAGAGAGTAGTAGAGGTATGGAACCCCCTTCCTGCAACAGTAGTAGACTCGCCAACTCTAAGGGTATTTAAATGAGCATTGGATAAACATATGGATGATAATGAAATAGTGTAGGATAGGTGGGCTTCAGATTGGTTCCGCAGGTCATGCAATATCGAGGGCTGAAGGGCCTGTACCGCGCTGTATTGTTCCATGTTCTATGTTCAAGTGGTTTTGTGGAGCAGAGAAACATGCAGTTCAAGGAGATAAGAAATGGGTTGTTAGTCATAATTCTGAAAAATAAAATCTGGCTTTGACAGGAAAAGAGGCCAATGCTAAATGCTGGCTATTGATCCTCTCTGCTCTTAAATATTCTCTTATGCAGTTCCAAAGGTCAGTAAGTAAACACTCCAAAAACTGTTGTCTCTCCTGAAACTTTGACCATCAGGTAGTGGTACCAGCCACATAAAGTAAGGAGATAGTGCAAGTAACACTAGGTTCTTATGGCAAATTAGACAGGAATATTCAAAATATAGGCATCAAAAAACAGATATTTGACATGGTCTGGACCTCAAAGATGAAGCTCTGTAGAGCACATCACACATGGCAGGAAATAAACCCCAACATGGGATCAGACCAGCATCTTAGAACATAGAACATAGAACAGTACAGCACAGAACAGGCCCTTCAGCCCACGATGTTGTGCCGACCACTGATCCTCATGTATGCACCCTCAAATTTCTGTGACCATATGCATGTCCAGTAGTCTCTTAAATGTCCCCAATGACCTTGCTTCCACAACTGCTGCTGGCAACGTATTCCATGCTCTCACAATTCTCTGTGTAAAGACGCCACCTCTGACATCCCCTCTATACTTTCCTCCAACCAGCCTAAAACTATGACCCCTTGTGTTAATCATTTCTGCCTGGGAAATAGTCTCTGGTTATCAACTCTATCTATACCTCTCATTATCTTGTACACCTCAATTAGGTCCCCTCTCCTCCTCCTTTTCTCCAATGAAAAAAGTCCAAGCTAAGTCAACCTCTCTTCATAAGATAAGCCGTCCAGTCCAGGCAGCATCCTGGTAAACCTCCTCTTAACCCTCTCCAAAGTATCCACATCTTTCCTATAATAGGGCGACCAGAACTGGACGCAGTATTCCAAGTGCGGTCTAACCAAAGTTTTAGAGAACTGCAACAAGATCTCACGACTCTTAAACTCAATCCCCCGTTAATGAAAGCCAAAACACCATATGCTTTCTTAACAACCCTGTCCACTTGGGTGGCCATTTTAAGGGATCTATGTACCTGCACCCCAAGATCCCTCTGTTCCTTGCCAAGCATCCTATCCTTAATCCTGTACTCAGCTTTCAAGTTCGACCTTCCAAAATGCATCACCTCGCATTTATCCAGGTTGAACTCCATCTGCCACCTCTCAGCCCAGCTCTGCATCCTGTCAATGTCCCGCTGCAGCCTACAACAGCCCTCTATACTGTCAACGACACCTCCAACCTTTGTGTCGTCTGCAAACTTGCTGACCCATCCTTCAATCCCCTCATCCAAGTCATTAATAAAAATTACAAAGAGTAGAGGCCCAAGAATAGAGCCCTGTGGAACACCACTCACCACAGACTTCCAGACAGAATACTTTCCTTCCACTACCACTCGCTGTCTTCTGTCGACCAGCCAATTCTGTATCCAGACAGCTAAATTTCCCTGTATCCCATTCCTCCTGACCTTCTGAATGAGTCTACCATGGGGAACCTTATCAAATGCCTTGCTGAAGTCCATATACACTACATCCACCACCTGACCCTCATCAACCTTTCTAGTCACATCCTCAAAGAACTCGATAAGGTTTGTGAGGCATGACCTGCCCCTCACAAAGCCGTGTTGACTGCATTTAATCAAGCCATGCTCTTCCAGATGGTCATAAATCCTATCCCTCAGAATCCTTTCTAACACCTGGGCGGCACGGTGGCACAGTGGTTAGCACTGCTGCCTCACAGCGCCAGAGACCCGGGTTCAATTCCCACCTCAGGCGACTGACTGTGTGGAGTTTGCACGTTCTCCCCATGTCTGCGTGGGTTTCCTCCGGGTGCTCCGGTTTCCTCCCACAGTCCAAAGATGTGCAGGGTCAGGTGAATTGGCCATACTAAATTGCCCGTAGTGTTAGGTAAGGGGTAAATGTAGGGGTATGGGTGGGTTTCGCTTCGGTGGGTCGGTGTGGACTCATTGGGCCGAAGGGCCTGTTTCCACACTGTAATCTAATCTAATCTAAAAAAAAAACCTTGCAGACGACAGACGTGAGACATACCAGTCTGTAATTGCCGTGGATTTCCCTATTTCCTTCCTTGAAGACAGGAATTACATTTGCCTCTCTCCAGTCCTCAGGTATGACTCCAGTGGAGAGCGAGGATGAAAAGATCTTCGCAAATGGCGAAGCAATCACATTTCTCGTTTCCCAAAGCAGCCAAGGACAAATCTGGTCCGGGCTTGGCGACTTGTCAATCATAATGTTTGACAAAATTTTCAGCACATCAGCTTCCTCTATCTCTATCCATTCCAGCATGCACACCTGCTCTTCAAAGGTTTCATTCACGACAAAGTTTGTTTCTTTCGTAAAGACAGAAGCAAAAAACTCATTTAGGGCTTCCCCTACCTCCTCAGACTCGATACTCAAGTTCCCTATGCTATCCCTGATCGGCCCTACTCTTTCTTTGACCATTCTCTTATTCCTCACATAAGTATAAAATGCCTTTGGATTCTCCCTAATCCATTCTGCCAAGCCTTTTGCGTGCCCCCTCCTGGCTCTCCTCAGACCATTTTTGAGCTCCTTCCTCGCCTGCCTGTAATCCTCTAGAGCTGAGCTTGACCCTAGCTTCCTCCACCTTATGTAAGCTACCTTTTTCCTTTTGACGAGAAGCTCCACCTCTCTCGTCATCCAAGGTTCCTTTACCTTACCACTTCTTGCCTGTCTCAGAGGGACATATTTATTCATCACTCGCAACAACTGTTCCTTAAACAGTCTCCACATCTTCCGAAATCTATCCCAACTTTCGAAGAACTATTCAGTCATTAGTCAGCAAATTGTGTATGGCCATTACTGAAAACAAAAGCTGACCCCTGGTGTATTGTTACACCAATGGACATGAGGAGCCAATACCCAGATGCTATTTGTTAAAGTGAGTCATGTGCTCACATGGAGGTGATGGTGTTAGACTAAGGTGGACAAAATCAGAAGTCACATGACACAAGGCTATAGTCCAACAGGTTTATTTGAAATCACACTGGCTTTCGGAGCACTGACCCTTACACTTGTTAAAGAAGCAGCACTCTGAAAGCTTGTGATATCAAATAAATCTGCTGGACTATAACCCGGTGTCATGTGACTTCTGACTTTGTTAAAGTGAGGGTTGAGATGAAAAAGTTCACTCAGGTTTTTACTTGCTGAATTGTCGTAATTACTGAAATTACCCGTTGAGACAGAGTCTAACCAGAATTGGAATTTTATGTCGAAAGTTTTCCAGCAAATCATCAGCAGTTTGGGGAGGAAACAACTGTATATAATCCACAAATACAAGGAGCTTGAGAGAGTTACTGTCTGATTCACAAAACAATGATGAAGGCAAACTGTCACATATCCTGACAGGATTGGATACTGTTAGTGAGCAGGGAATCCCCAAATAAAATCATTAGGTTCAGTCCACTTGGAATGGTTTATGGCCATGACATCAGAGGTCCATGAAAGTAGATGAGGGAGAAATTCTTGATGAGAAAGACTCATCCTCAGATTAAAAAAAAGTCACTTGATTGAACCTAATCAAAGCTGTGATTGTGGTTCCCAAACCGGACAGTTTTCCTGGGTTCTGCACAGTTTATAGACGGGGGCAATTTCAGTGTTGAAAAGAGATACTTTGGACGGACTATTGCATCAACAGGGGTTGGCAGTGTGTCATTTCATTGTAAAATTGGTCCATTGAAGAGGCTCTGAACAACAAAACCTAAAGAGGTATCCACACACGTTACAACAAATGGGTTCGACCAGTGTCAATTAATGCCACTGTAAAAATACCTCAAAGACAAGGAGAGGATGTAGGGGCTGGAGGGGGTTACAGAGATAGGGAGGGGTGTAGGGGCTGGAGGGGGTTACAGAGATAGGGAGGGGATGTAG
>NC_057756.1:5414528-5422810 GCF_004010195.1 Chiloscyllium plagiosum
GGTGACTATTCCTGGCAGCGGGGGCCTGCAGGTTAAGGCCTCCCTGTACATGGATGACATTGCCGCTTTCTGCTCGGATCCGCTGTCCGTGTGCAGACTCATGTGCATATGTGACCAGTTTGAATGGGCCTCGGGGGCCAAGGTAAACCAAGGCAAGAGCGAGGCCATGCTCTTCGGGAACTGGGCCAACCAATCCTCGATCCCCTTCACCGTCAGGACCGACCACCTGAAGGTGCTGGGTATTTGGTACTGGGGGGCTGGGGCGTGCGCCAAGTCTTAGAAGGAGCGTATCAGTAAAGTGAGACAGAAACTGGGCAGATGGAAGCTACGGTCGCTCTCCATTACGGGAAAAAACCTGGTCATCAGGTGTGAGGCACTGTCATTGCTGTTATACGTGGCACAGGTCAGGCCTATTCCCAGAACCTGTGCCACTGCAGTCACCCGGGCCACCTTCCATTTTATATGGAGATCAAAGATGGACTGGGTCCGAAGGGACTCGATGTATAAAGATCTGAGCAACGGGTGTAAAAACATACCCAATGCCACCCTCACCCTGATGGCCACCTTTGTGTGTGGCTGCATCAAGCTGTGCATGGATCCCTGGTACGCAAACACCAAGTGTCACTATGTTCTTGTCCGTGGTGTTGCGAAGGATGGGCCTGGCCTCGCTGCCGCGGAACGCTCCGAGTAGTTGGACTGTTCCGTATCACCTGTCCTTCGTGAGAAGTTTATGAAGAAAAACACCTTTGACCATAAGTCCATCAGGAAGTGGTCAGCACGTAGTGTCCTTGAGACCCTTCAAGAAAAAGGATAGGGTGGATCCTATCGAGCGGTTCCCTGAGCAGACTGTCAAAGTCATTTGGCAGAATGCCTTATCGCCAGAACTTTCCAACAAGCACCAAGACATGGCTTGGCTGGTGATGAGAAGGGGTCTGCCTGTGCACGCCTGGACTCTCTGCCGCACCGCACGCTGCCCTCGAAGCGGCTGCGGGGGGGGGGGGGGGGGGGGAAAGGGAGAGGGGGTAGAGGCTGGAGGAGGTTACAGAGATAGGGAGGGGGTGTATGGGCTGGAGGAGGTTACAGAGATAGGGAGGGGGTGTATGGGCTGGACAGGGTTACAGGGATAGGGAGTTACAGCAAGATTCCAGAAACATCGATATAATCACAATGCAGCCATCTGTTCTCGTGATGTTGGATCAAGGATTGGTCAGGTCGTTTGGCTGGAGGCCTTGTCTATTTTTCAGAGAAATTGTGCTCTGATATTTATTTCATGTTCCCTTTCAAAACCTTGACATAATATTTCATTTCAATGGCAACACATTGCTTCCTGCAGTGAGGCATCAACTTTAATTCAGTGTTCAAATTGTTGAATGCAACTTGAAGGCTGAGCTCTTTGACTCAGAGGAGGAGTGGATGCGTGTGGCTGACAAAACTCTGTATTGTGTCCTGTTCTGGTTAGCTCACCTGAGGTTTTGAATAGAATGCAGTGTAGGTTTATTCAAATAATACCTGGGTATTTGAATCACAGAAGGAGTGAAAAATCACACAGCACCAGGCTATAGTCCAACAGGTTTATTTGGAAGTGCTAGCTCCAGTCCTTGGAGAATAAGATCATAAGACACAGAATTTATAGCAAATGTTTACAGTGTCATACAACTGAAATGATATATTGAACAAAGTTGAATTAACAACAGTCCATATAACCATCCAATGCCACTCTCAAATGCCTCAAGTGAATCTGCCCCTGCCTTATTGCCAGGCAGCACAGTTAAGACCGTAACTACTCACTGAGTGAAAACGTTTTTTCTCATTTCAGACTTGCTTCTTTTGCAAAACACTTTAAATCTATGCCTTCTGGTCCTTGAATCTTTTACAAACAGGAATAGTGTCTCCCTGTCGACTCTGTACAGACCCCTCCACAGTTTGAAGACCTCTATCAAATCTCCTCGCAACCTACTCTTGTCCAAGGAGAACACTCCCAATTTCTCCAATCTATCCTGATTGATGATAATTGAAACCATTTCCATGAACCGCTTCTGCACTCTCTCCAATGTGGTCACATTTGTCCTATAATGGAGCACTCACTCCCTTACACAGTACTCCAGCTGAGGTCTAACCAGTGACTTTTACAACTTCAGCATAACTGCCCTGCTATTAGATTCGCTGTACCTGCTAGTGAAGACTGCTCTCTCCACCTGTCCTGGCACCTCTAATCACTGCAGTACACACACAGCCAACTCTCTGTGTTCCGCTACACTCTTTAGAATTGTACCTTTTTTAATATATATAACTGTCTCATCAAAGTCCATCACCTCAAAGTTCTCTACACTGAATATCATTACAACCTGTCTGCTCACTCAGTCAATGTCCTTTCAGAACTCCACACTGTCTTCCTCACAGTTACAATGGTCCCTGGTTTTGCAAGATTCATACCTTTGAAGGTGTCCCCTGCACACCAAGATCTTGAGTCATACTATAAGTAGATAATGCAAATTAAGGTTGTAGATATATTCTAACAAACTTATTCTGACATATGATGATATCCCTCTGGAGCAGGTGGCACTTGAATTTGGTTTTCCTGGCTCAGAGGAATGGATAATACCAGGGTGCCAGAGGAGCCCTTATTTAGGGTTCTGTTCTTTGACATTTGGGACATGAGAGATGGTTTGCTAGAAGTTTTCAAAATCTTAAGTCAAAAGACACAGAGCAGCTGGAGAGAAATTATGTCCCTGGTCATGGGAGGTCATGGACTGGGCAGCAGAATCTGAGAGACAATTTTTGAAGCTGAAATTAGAATATACCACTTTAAACACCAGTGGGTATTTGGAACTCTGTTACATGAACAGCAAATGATAGTTGATCTATTTGATGATGTCAAATCTTAGCTTCACAGGTACTTGCTAACTTAGGAGATTCAGGAAAAAGAGGCAACAGTGGGTAGAGAAAGTTAGGCCACAAATTTGTTATTGAATGGTGAGGGGTTTAATGGCCTCCTGATCCTGTAACACAGTAAAGAAGGATTCCATTCAGCAATGTGCCTGATTCAGCTCAGTGATAGATCCAACTAATCAGTCCCTACAAATGGCCCCTTTTCATTTTATTGACCTCGTATTTATCCAATGAGGATAACTTTTGAAAGTTCCTGTTGAATCTGCTTTCCTTTCAGGCAGTGTGTCCCAGGTTACTACAACATCCTTCTTTTGCCGATTGTCTTGACCTGTATCCTTCGGTTATCAGTCCTCCTAGGACGTGCAAAGTTTCTCTTTATTTGCTCAATGGTTGGACAGTTTCTCCAACTGTGTGAGCTAGCAGAACGGACCCAGTTCGTTCCAGTCTATCCTATCAAGCATCTCTTTAAATGTTTGCTGCGTGCTCGCCAAAAGAATCCTTCTGAAAATGTAACTGCATGAAACTGGATACAATTCTCCAGCCGAGACCTGAACAAAGTATCAGAAATGTTTAGCATAACTCTCTTGCTTTTGTGTCTAAGCATCTATTAATAAAGACGTGCATCCTGTCAGCTTTGTGAAATAATTTCTCAGCTTGGCCTGACACCTTCAGCATTTGTGCACATGCACACAGAAAACTGCATCCTATTTAAAGTCATTCGACTTTATCAACTTTTTCCATCAGTCCTCCCAAATTTTATTATTTCCCATTTCTCCATCAATGTCATCTGTTTGCTAATTCTGATGAAGTTTATACGATTGTTAATTGGGATATGTTGAGTTCCAAAGTAGAAGTAAATGGATATTTGCTTTCTCGTCCTGCCAAGGTGATTTGTTTCTTTTAAGGGTCAGAGACATTTTTTTTTCTTAAACAGCATTGGGTTTCCTTTCCAGGAAATCACATTATTTAATTGAATGAACAAGCAAGTGACCTGGTGGCGTAATTGCTGAAATGTTTACAAAGCTGCAGATTTATGACTAACAGAAAGAGGGACCAAAGGCCTGAAGCAGGTTCAGTTTGAGCCGGAGGCCTTCAGGGATGCCATGGGACAGGACAGCAATCGATAATTAGATAGACAAGGCGGGAGGGGAGCAGAGTGATAAGAAAGGGTTGGGCACTGCCAATGAGATACTGAAGAGAAAGCCCTGGGGCCAGGGAGCGGGCCAATGAAAAGAAGACGGTCCCTAAAAAAAAATGGGTGGCACAGTGGCTCGCACGGCTGCCTCACATCACCAGGGTCTCAGGTTCAATTCCACCCTTGGTCGACTGCTTTTGTGTCTGCGTGGGTTTCCTCTGGGTGCTCCGGTCTCCTCCCACAGTCAAAAGATGTGCAGGGCAGATGAATTAGTGATACTAAATTGCCCATAGTGTTAGGTGCATTAGTCAGAGGGAAATGGGTCGGTGTGGACTTGTTGGGCTGAAGGGCCTGTTTCCATACTGTAGGGAATCTTATCTAATCTAGGAAATAACAATGTCCCAGTCCAGTAGAAGGGAAGTATTCATTTGCACAGTCTTCAGGCGGTCAAAGCTGGAAAGAAACCTTCAACTGTTTCAGTGGTCGAAGTAGACAGAGCTGGGAAAATGATTCAGTGAACTAGCATTTGTCTGTGTGTCTCAGGAACAGATAGGAAGTATCAAATCTGGTGAGAGTCTAGACAGGCACCGAAACAACCACATCAGTTGAGTAAGACTGCCAGAGGAAGACGCCTCAATGGGATTGAATATCTGTAAAGGGCATTGCTGGGAAAAATGGTTTCTTTTTGTTGTCATATTTTTATATTTTTTCCTTTCCTTTTATATTAAAAATTTATGTTGTTTTACTTCAGGTACATTGGTGCCCTCATGTGAACATGTTCGGTGACTGACCACCACAGTAACCAAACTGGAAAAATAAAACTTGCAGTCTGTCAAAACAGGTTTCAGCTGTTTTTAGTACTTCCCAACAGCCAGCTCTGACAAGCCTCCACGTGGCTCACTGTAATTCCAAGTGTGTCACTTGCAAATCTGGGTTGATTCTACATATATCAAAAAGTGCAGTGGTACTTGCACTGATTCCCTGCAGATACCATCGCACAACAAATGCCTTCAATAAATTTATTTGGGCTTTCACTTTGAACCCATGTTTTTCTCATGACCAAGCCTGCTAGCTGGGATCATATTCTCATGTTGGACATTATGCCAGACTGTGTGACCTGAGAGACAGACAACAGGGTGAAATGGTCTTTGAGTGAGGGTTTGTGCAGCTTGAGTGCAGCCAGCAGGGTGTGACTGTTGAACAAAGAACAAAGAAAACATACAGCCCAGGAACAGGCCCTTCGGCCCTCCAAGCCTGAGCCGATCCAAATCTACTGTCTAAACCTGTCTCCCAATTCCTAAGCATCTGTATCCCTCTGCTCCCCACCTACTCCTGCATCTGTTCAGACACAGCTTAAATGAATCTACCGTGCCTGCCTCTACCACCTCTGCTGGCAACACACTCCAGACACTCACCAAAGTACTTGCCGCGTGTATCCCCCTTAAACTTTCCACCTCTCACCTTGAAAGCGCGACCTCTCGTTATTGAATCCTTCACCCGGGGAAAAGCTTGTCTCTATCCACCCTGTCTATACCCTTCATCATTTTGGGCTTGGAGTGTCGTGTGTGATGTTTCAGTGCAACAGCAGCTTTGGAACAGAAGCATTACGGCTGTGGGAATTAGATTCTATTTTACAATCAGTGTAAAGTTCAGAGTTACTTTTAAAAATATGTGTTCTTTTATAAAAATAGACTGCCATGACAAGATGACACTGAAATAACCAGCACCGACATTAAGGAATATAATCAGTGTACAGGAGGTCAGCATCATTTACAAAGGCTATTTACATCATCACCATTGACCACCTTCTCAACACTTAAATAAATTACACTTGCGCTGACTAAATGCACTTTCTTTTCATGTTGGCTGAATAGATACAGTTTAGAATTCAGGACTCTCTTTGGGTATCAGCGACATGTTAAGTTACAGATTATGATCTTGTGAGAGAGTGGAAAAGCATCTTCCTGGAGTTAAATCGCCATTACAGTTCCAAAGTGCACTTGATGCAACAGGTTTTGTGGCTCTGATTTTTCCCTGTCAAAGCACATGCACGCACACACGCCCTCTGAACATTTCACAGGACCACCCAAGTGACCATCCTCCAACCCTGGTGTGTCAGGAAGTTATTGCATTGTTCAGGACATGGTTCCAATCCAAATAATTAGAACATAGAACATAGAAAAGTACAGCACAGAACAGGCCCTTCGGCCCACAATGTTGTGCCGAGGTTTAATCTGAATGTAAAATAAAGTAACTTAACCTACGCACCCTCCCCTCAACTCCCTGCTATCCATGTGCATGTTCAGCACTCCCTTAAATGTCCCCAATGATTCTGCTTTCACCACCACCGCTGGCAATGCATCCCATGCATTCACAACTCTCTGCGTGAAGAACCTACCTCTGACATCTCCTCTATATCTTTCCCCTAATATCTTAAAACTATGACCCCTCGTACCAGTCAATCCTGCCCTGGGGAAAAGTCTCTGGCTATTGATTCTATCTATTCCTCTCATTATTTTGTACACCTCGATCAGGTCTCCTCTCTTCCTCCTTCTCTCTAGAGAGTAAAGTCCGAGTTTAATCAACCTTTCTTCATAAGACAAGCCCTCCAGTCCAGGCAGCATCCTGGTAAACCTTCTTTGCACCCTCTCCAAAGCCCCTGTATCTTTCCTATAATAGAGCGACCAGAACTGGACACAATATTCCAAGTGTGGTCTCACCAGGGACTTGTAAAGCTGTAGCAAAACTTCGTGGCTCTTAAACTCGATCCGCCTGTTAATGAAAGCCAAAACACATTATGATTTCTTAACAACCCTATCCACTTGAGTGGCAACTTTGAGGGATCTATGTACTTGCACACCTAGATCCCTCTGTTCCTCCACACTGCCAAGAATCCTGTCCTTAATCCTATATTCAGCATTCAAGTTTGACCTTCCAAAATGCATCACTTCGCATTTATCCAGGTTGAACTCCATCTGCCATTTCTCAGCCCAGCTCTGCATCCTGTCTATGTCGCGCTGTAGCCTGCAGTAGCCCTATATACTATTGACGACACCTCCAACCTTTGTGTCACTGGCAAATTTACTAACCCACCCCTCGACCTCTTCATCCAAGTCATTTATAAAAATTACAAAGAGCAGAGGCTCAAGATCAGAGCCCTGTGGGACCCCACTCAACACTGTCCTCCAGGCAGAAAAATTTCCATCTACAATCACTCTCTGCCTTCTGTCAGCCAACCAATTCTGAATCCAGATAGCCAAATCTCCCTATATCCCATACTTCCTGACTTTATGAATAAGCCTACCATGGGGAACCCTATCAAATGCCTTGCTGAAGTCCATATGTACCACATCCACTGCTCGACCTTCGTTGATCTGTCTCATTACCTCCTCAAAGAACTCAATAAGATTTGTGAGGCATGACCTGCCCCTCACAAAGCCATGCTGACTGCCTTTAATCACACTATGCTTTTCCAAATAGTCATAACTCCTATTCCTCAGAATTCTTTCCAAAACTTTGCTGACCACAGACATAAGACTGACTGGTCTGTAATTGCCAGGGATTTCACTATGACCCTTCTTGAAAAGAGGAACAACATTCATCTCCTTCCAATCCTCCGGTACGACTCCTGTGGAGAGTGAGGAGGCAAATATCCTCGCCAGTGGCTTAGCAACCTCCTTTCTCGCTTCCTGGAGCAGCCTAGGATAAATCTGGTCTGGCCCTGGGGACTTATCACTTTTAATGTTTCCCAAAATTTCCAGCACATCAACTTCATCAATTTTGATCTGGTCAAGACTGTATCCCAGCTCCTCAAAGTTTTCATTTACAACAAGTTCCCTTTCCTTAGTGAAAACCAAAGCAAAAAACTCATTTATGGATTCCCCATCTGCTCAGACTCCACGCACAAGTTCCCTCTGCTATCCGTGATCGGTTCTATCTTCTCCCTGATCATTCTCTTATTCCTCATGTATGAGTAAAATGCCTTGGGGTTCTCCCTAATCCGTCTTGTGAAGCCTTTTTCGTGTCCCCTCTTCATGTCGCGGTTAAACCTAGCCCAGCACATTTCCAGGCAGTGCGTGACAGATCCTAACTACTTGCTGGTTAAGAAAGGCTTTTCTCACACATCATCCTCCAAACCTCTTCCTCAAACCCTCCACTCATCACTTTCCTCCACCCCATTACCCTCCCTCACACCCAGCATCCGAATCCCTTCCTTCACACCCTCCATCCCATTTGATCACTCTGTCCAATCCCCTTC
>NC_057756.1:5422888-5432428 GCF_004010195.1 Chiloscyllium plagiosum
CCACTCACCACTCCCCTCCCTCACACCCTCCACCGCACTCTCAGCGTCACCCTCCATCCCTCTCCCCCACCCTTTTCTTACACTCCACCCCAATCTCCACCTCACACCCTCTATGCCACTTCACACCATCATAGCTTCCAATCCCTCGCATTCCACCTGAGTCAAGTTGCCTCAAGCTCCTCCTGGTGAGGCTGGACGCTGGGCAGGAACTGAGGCCAGGTGGAAAACAGGCAAGCATTTACCAGCCGCACTGAACCCTTACCTTTCATCTGTCAGCTCCAGACAACTAATAAACTGCAGGTAGATTCACAAAGTCACTCCTATCCCCTTAACACCTGAAATATGGAGATTAACTCTTTTATTCCATTGTATTATGGTCACAAGATACAGCTGGCTCCAAACAGCTTCTGCCCCATTTGATTGAATTCTGAATATCAACTATTTGGGCGGCATGGTGGCACAGTGGTTAGCACTGCTGCCTCACAGCACCAGGGTCCCGGGTTCAATTCCCGCCTCAGGTGACTGACTGTGTGGAGTTTGCACGTTCTCCCCGTGTCTGCGTGGGTTTCCTCCGGCGGTGTGGACTTGTTGGGCCGAAGGGCCTGTTTCCACACTGTAATCTAATCTAATCTAAACTGAGCCAGTTACCATCTCCATCTGTCAATCACTGGTATTCGCCTGGGAGATCTTCACCGAAAGTAAACAGATTCTGTCTTTGAATTCTCCAGTGTATCATCCATCTATAGAAACGTAACCTTATCCTCAACCACGAGTCTGCCAACCCCCTCCTGAACACAGTCGCCAGAAATATTCACATTCCAGTCAGTCTTTTAGCCGCCTCTCCCCAGTGAGAATCACAACAGCAGATGGTCATTGGTGCCTGCAGCTCACAGCTCACACAGTCCAGCATCTCAGGTCACCAGCTCACTGGGTGACCTTCAGCTTGGTCTTGCTTTTTCTCACAAGGACTTAAGTCAGTTACTGTTTCTCCATCCTTTCTCCTCATACCAGATACTACACTGGAGATAAGGGAGGCACGTTCACAGGTAGCCTCTGCAGATAGGGCTCTCCAGAGGTGTACACTCTCCAGTATCTGCCTTACACACCCCAAGACATAGTATACTCACTCAGGAAAACACCGAATGGTCTCCGAATGGAACACAGCGCTCACTGTCCCAGGACATAACATTGCAACTTATGAAAACAGCATACACTCTCCAAGGTGTGTAAATGGTACACCACACTAGCAATTTGGGAAACAGCGTAAACTGTCTGAGAGACAGTATATAATTCCAGGCAACAGTATATATTGCCTGGGAGACAGAATACAACTCCAGACAACTGCATATATAATCTGGGAGACTGTCTGCCACTCCGGGAAACAGTGTATACTCTCTGGGAAACAGAGACGGTATACACTTTCCAGGAATCAATGTACACTCTCCCAGGACCCCAATCCCAGTCTGATTATTTATGTCCTGTCCAGCTTGAACAGTGTCTCTTCTTCAGAGACAGTCTCAGTGCCCAGGAATCTAAAGCTCTCCCACCTGCATCATTTTTCCAGCCATCTTTCCTTCTTATCCCCTCATATTTCTGTATGCACTTGCACACAGCACTGGGAGTAATTCAGAGATTGCTACATTTGAGGTCCTGTTGGTTAATTTTCTAGCTGGCTCCTTGAAGAGTGATTTCAGCACCATAAGACCAGGAGATAAAGGATCAGAATTACGCCATTTGGCCCATCAAGTGTACTCCACCATTTGATCATGACTGGCATATTGTTTCAGTCCATTTTCCTGCTTCTCCCCATAACCCTTGATCCCCTTACTAATCAAGAGCCTATCTATCTCTGTCTCAAACACACACACAATGCCTTGGCCTCTACAGCCTTCAGCGGCAATAAGTTACACAGACTCACCACTCTCTGGCAAAAGAAATTCCTCCTCATTGCTTTCTGAAGGGTCATTTCTTCACTCTGAGGCTGTGCCCTCAGGCCCTAGTCTCTCTTATTAATGGAAACATCTTCTCCATGTCGATTATATCCAAGCCTCTCATTATTCTGTAAGTTTCAACCAGATCGCTCTCTTCCTTCTCAACTCTATCAAGTACTCAAATGCTCCTAACATGACAAGCCCTTCATCTCTGAGATCAAACTTGCAAACCTCCTCTGGACCTCCCTCCAATGCCAGTGCATCTTTCATTAGATACAGGGCACAAAACTGCTCACAGTATTCTAAATGTGGTCTGACCAGCCTCAGTAGTACATCTCTGCTCTTGTATTCTAGCCCTCTCTAAGTGAAAGCTAACATTGCATTTGCCTTCCTCACCGCCTGTTTGCCTTAAACAAATCTTGAACTAGGACTCCAAAGTCCCTTTGTGCTTCAGATTTATACATTGCATTCCAATTACCACTTCTTTGCCCACTCTCCTTACTGTCCAAGTCCTCCTGCAGCCTCCTCAACACTACTGCCATAGAGTCAGAGATGTACAGCACAGAAACAAATCCCTCAGTCCAACTTGTCCATGCCAACCAGATATCCTAAATTGGTCTCGTCCCATTTGCCAGCATTTGGCCCATATCTGTCTAAACCTTTCCTATTCATACACCCATCGAGATGACTTTTAAATGTTGTAATTGCACCAGCCTCCACCACTTCCTCTGGCAGTTCATTCCATGCACGCAAAAAAGTTGACCTTTAGATTCTTTTTAAATCATTCCCCTCTCACCTGAAACCTATTCCCTCTAGTTTTGGACTCCCCCACCCCAGGGAAAAGACATTGTCTATATCCCTTCTCCATGCCCCTCATGATTTTATAAACCTCTATAAGGTCACCCTCAGCCTCCAACACTCCAGGGACCTACTCAGCCTCTACCTATAGCTCAAATCCTCTAACCCTGACAACATCCTTGTAAATCTTTTCTTAACTCTTTCAAGTTTCACAGCATCCTTACTATAACAAGGAGACTAGAATTGCACACAATATTCCAACAGTGGCCTCACCAATGTCCTGTACAGCTGCAACATGACCTCCCAACTCCTATACTCAATGCTCTGACCAATAAAGGCAAGCATGCCAAACATTTTCTTCACTATCCTATCGACCTGCGACTCCACTTTCAAGGAAATATGAACCTGCACTCCAAGGTCTCTTTGTTTAGCAACAGTGTATAGGTCCTGCCCTGATTTGTCTTTCCAAACTGCTGCACCTCACATTTATCTAAATTAAACTCCAGGCACAGAATATTTTAAAGGGGAAGGGTAGCAGCCAGAGGTCATATTGGTCCTAACGACACAGGGGGAAAGAGGGATGAGGTCCTATAAAGGGAATTTAAGGCGTTAGGTAGGAAGTTGAAAAGCAGGACCTCTAGGGTGGTAATCTCGAGATTACTTCCTGTGTCAATTGCTAGTGAGGCCAGAAATAGGAAGGTAATACAATTGAATGCAAGAGGGAGGATTTCAGATATGTGAATTATTGGATGTTTTCCAGGGCAAGAAAGGTGGGGAGGGATTCGAATATATCCTGGCAGGGAAGGTTGGTAGTGTCACTTCAGTGGGTTTGAAATAGTATGGCATGGGGTGGGCACCAGAGCAAAGGTCAGCAGATAGTGATTGAACAGAAAGATGATGTTAAGTCACTTAAGTTTAATAGGACGAATAGGCATAATTTTCAAACTTAGCAACAATGCCCTCAGTTCCTTTGTCCAGATCATTATTATACGTGAATAATTGTGGTCCCAACACTGACCCCTGTGGAACTCCACTTGTCACTCCTGCAATTCTGAAAAGGAGCCCTTTATCCACACTCTCTGTCTTCGGCCAGTCAGCCAATCCTCTACATTGCATTGCTCCTATCACCCTCGGCTCTGATCTTATCCAGCAGCCTCTTGTCAAAGGTCTTCTGGAACTCCAAGTAGATAATTTCCACTTTTTCTCGAACGTGTTCATTATCTCCTCAAAGAATTCTAACCAACTTGTTAAGCATGACCTCCCTTTGATGAAGTCGTGCTGATGCAGCCCTATTTTACCATTCACTTCAAAGTACTCTGCAATCTCATCCTTAAAAATAGAGTCTAAAATCTTACATTCAACTGAGTTCCGGCTAACTGGTCTATAAATTCTCAACTTTTGCCTTCCCTCCCTTCCTAATGTGGAAATGTCGAGGAGCAGTACTCCAAAAGGTTGCGATTTCAAATGAACTTGTTGGACAATAACCTGGTGTCGTGTGACTTCTTAGTTTGTCCTAAGCTTCTTAAACAGGGGTGTTACATTAGCCAATATCCAGTCCTCTGGGACCCTCCTTGGGTAAAAACATACCTTGTGAATAGGCAGAGTGCACGTTGAGCAGGAGCAGACACGGGACTGCTGAGTAAATGAAGTAATATATTTGGGAGGCTGCGTGACCCAAAACACTACTTAGGTACTGTCTACCATCCATCCTCCTCCTCTAACCAAAAAAAAGGTTATGTGTGCCGGATTGGAAAAGTAACTAGTTTTTTAAAAAATTCTTTATTTACCTACAGTCTCTTTGGGAATTTAGAACAGTGGGAATGGAGGTTAGAGCAGTTGAATGTTCCTCCTGCAGAATGTGGGAGGTAAGAGAAGTGACCCCAACTTCAGCTCCTTGGAAACCGCATTGGGGAACTAGAGCTGGAGCTGGATGAACTTGAGATCATTTGGGGTTGGTACCTGGGACTTCAATGTTGTGGCCATTTCAGAGAAATGGACAGAACAGGAGCAGGAATGGTTGTTGCAGGTTCCAGGATTTAGATGTTTCAGTAAGAGCAGAGAAGGTGGTAAAAGAGGGGGAGGTGTGACATTGTTAGTTAAGGACAGTAAGGACAGTATTACAGTGGCAGAAAGGACATTTGAGGGCCTTCCTACAGAGATAGTATGTGCTGAGGTTAGAAACAGGAAAAGAGAGGTCACCCTGTGGGAATGTTCTACAGGCCTCTGAATAGTTTGAAAGATGTAGAGGAAAGTAAAGCAAAAGTAATTCTGGATAGGAGTGACAGTAACAGGGTAGTTGTTATGGCAGACTTTATTTTTCCAAATATTGACTGGAAATACTATAGTTCAAGTACTTTAGATGGGTCAGTTTTTGTCTAATGTGTGCAGGTTGGTTGCCTAACACAGTATGTAGACAGGCCAACAAGGGGCAAGGTCACATTGGATTTGGTACTGGGTAATGAACCCGGCCAGGTGTTAGATTTGGCAGTAGATGAGTACTTTGGTGATAGTAACCACAATTTGGTTATGTTTACTTTAGCGATAGAAAGGGATAGATATATACAACAGGTCAAGAGTTATTGCTGGGGAAAAGACAATTATGATGCGATTAGGCAAGATTTAAGATCCATAGGATGGGGAAGGAAACTGCAGGGCATGGGCAAAATTGAAATGTGGAGCTTATTCAAGGAACAGCTACTGCGAGTCCTTGATAAGTATGTACCTGTCACGCTGGGAGGAAATGGTCAAGAGAGGGAACCATGATTTATTAAAGAAGTTGAAGCTCTTGTCAAGAGGAAGAAGGCGGCATATGTTAGGATGAGACGTGAAGGCTCAGTTAGGGTGCTTGAGAGTTACAAGTTAGTCAGGAAAGACCTAAAGAGAGAGATAAGAAGAGCCAGGAGGGGACATGAGAAGTCATTGGCAGATAGGATCAAGGAAAACTCTAAAGCTTTCTATAGGCATATCAGGAATAAAAAAATGACTAGAGAAAGATTAGGACCGATCAAGTATAGTAGTGGGAAGTTGTGCATGGAGTCAGAGGAGATGAATATTTTTCCTCAGTATTCACACTGGAAAAAGACAATGCTGTTGAGGAGAATACTAAGATCCAGGCTACTAGACGAGATGGGATTGAGGTTCACAAGGAGGAGTGATAGCAACTCTGGAAAGTGTGAAAATAGATAAGTCCTCTGGGCCGGATGGGATTTATCCTAGGATTCTCTGGGAAGCCAGGGAGGAGATTGCTGAGCCTTTGATTTTGGTTCTTTATGTCATCATTGTCTAAAGGAATAGTGCCAGAAGGCTGGAGGATAACAAATATTGTTCCCTTGTTCAAAAAGAAGAGTAGAGACAACCCTGGTCATTATAGACTAGTGACACTTTCATCCACTACTACAGTTGTGGGTAAAGTGTTGGAAATGGTTATAAGAGATAGGATTTATGATGATCTAGAGAGGAATAAGTTAATTAGGGATAGTCAACGTGTTTAGTGAAGGGTAGGACGCATCTCACAAAACTTATTGAATCCTTTGAGAAGGTGACCAAACAGGTAGATGAGGATAAAGCAGTTAATGTGGATTTCAGCAAGGCGTTTGATAAGGTGTCCCACAGTACAAAATACGGAGGCATGGGATTGAGAGTGATTTAGCGGTTTGGATCAGAAATTCGCTAGCTGAAAGAAGACAGAGAGTGATGGCTGATGGGAAATGTTCATCATGGAGTTCAGTTACTAGTGGTGCACTGCAAGGATCTGTTTTGGGTCCACTGCTGTTTTTCATTTTTATAAATGACCTGGATGAGGACATAGAAGGATGGGTTAGTAAATTTGTAGATGACACTAAGGTCAGTGGAGCTGTGGATAGTGCTGAAGGATGTTGTAGGTTACAGAGGGACATAGATAAGCTGCAGAGCTGGGCGGAGAGATGGCAAATGGAGTTTAATGCAGAAAATTGTGAGGTGATTCACTTTGGAAGGAGCAACAGGAATAAAACGTACTGAGCAAATGATAAGATTCTTGGTAGTGTAGATGAGCAGAGAGATCTCGGTGTCCAGGTACATAGATCCCTGAAAGTTGCCACCTAGATTGATAGGGTTGTTAAGAAGGCATACGATGTGTTAGCTTTTATTGGTAGCGAGATTGAGTTTCAGAGCCATGAGGTCAGGCTGTAGCTGTACAAGACTCTGGTGCAGCCACACTTGGAGCATTGCGTACAGTTCTGGTCACTGCATTATCAGAAGGATGTGGAAGCTTTGGAAAGGGTTCAGAGGAGATTTACTAGGATGTTGCCTGGTATGGAGGGAAGGTCTTATGAGAAAAGGCTGAGGGACTTGAGACTGTTATCATTAGATAGAAAAAGGTTGAGAGATAATTAATGGAGACATATAAGATAATCAGGTGGTTAGATAGGGTGACAGTGAGAGTCTTTTTATTCGGATGGTGATGGCTAGCACGAGGGAACATAGCTTTAAATTGAGGGGTGATAGATATAGGACAGAGGTAGTTTCTTTACTCAGAGAGTAGTCAGGACTTGGAACGCCCTGCCTGCAACAGTAGTAGACTTGCCAACTTTAAGGGAATTTAAATAGTCATTGAATAAACATATGGATAAAAACGGAATACTGTGCACTAGATAGGCTTCAGATTGGTTCCATAGGTTGGCAGAACATCGAGGGCTAAAGGACCTGGACTGCGCTGGAATGTTCTATTTATCCACATTCAGACATTTCAGCTTCTCCAACACCTTCTCCTTCATGACACCTCTATCTGTGACTTTCTTAATATTCTGGGATGTTGCTGGTGTCTTCAACAGTGAAGAATGATACAATAAACCTATTCAGTTCCTCTACTAATTTATTTTGCTCCCCATTACTAGTTTTCCAGCCTCATTCTCCCGCAGTCCAATGTCCACTCGTCTGTCTCTTATATACCTTAAAAAAGCTCTTGCTGTCTTCTTTTATGTTACCAGCTAGCTTGCCCTCAGATTTCACCTTCTACTCACTTATTGCATTTATTAGTTGTCCTCTGCTGGTTTTTAAAGACTTCCCACTTATCTTTAAACATTGTTTGTTTTTTCTTTTATACTGGCCTTGATTTCCCTCGTCAGCCATGGTTGTCTCATCCTCCCCTGAGCAAGTTTCTTCTTCTTTGGGATGAATTTCTGTATGCCTCCCGAATTACCCTCAGAACTCCTGGCCATTGCTGCTCTACTATCTTCCCTGCTTGAGTGCCCTTCCAATAACCTCTGGCCACTGCTCCCTCATGTCTTAGTAACTACCCTTACTCAGTTATAGTACCATTACATCTGATTCCAGCTTCTCCCTCTCAAACTACAGGGTAATGGTCACTGACCCACTAACGAGTTCCTTCACCTTATGCTCCTTAGTCAAGTCGGCCTCATTAACATCAATAAATTCAGAATTGCTTGTTACCTGGTTGGTTATATCATAGATTGTTTAAAAAAAAAACAAATTGCAGATATTCCATGAGTTCCTTTCCTTGGGATCAGCTAACAACTGGATTTTCCCAGTCCACATGCACATTGAAGCTCCCCTTAATTACTATAATAGTGCCTCTCTTGTATATCTTTTCTACCTCCTGATTTATTTTCTTATCCATATCTTGTCCACTGCTCGGGCGCCTGTACAGAACTCCTATCAGGGTCTTTTTCCCTTTGTGGATCCTCAACTTTACCATTGCATAGTCTACGCCTTCAACTCTAGACAAGATCAAGGGCTGAGGCACTTTCAGCACTATCTCCTGGGTCTCTCGATCTTCCTCAGTAATAATCACATTCTCCTGTCCCTGACCACTGATCCAATTTAATGTAGTTAATGCAAGGGTGTGACTGACTCCTGAACACAGAAGTGGGTACTGCAGATGCTGGAGATTAGAGTGATGCTGGAAAAGCAGAGTAGGTCAGGCAGCATCTGAGGAGCAGGAAAATCAATGTTTCGGCCATTTCTGATGACAGGCTTTTGCCCGAAACGTCGATTTTCCTGCTCCTCAGATGCTGCCTGACCTACTGTGCTTTTCCAGCACCACTCTAATCTTGACTCCTGAAACACAGAGTCCAGGTAACCTCTCCCCCTCATTAATGCGTTGCAGTGTTCAAAGCTCAGACAACAGTTCACCAATTCTTGTGACAGATGTGGTCACTATAAATCACAATGGAATCTACCAGCTCCTACATCACACAGGTACAACACATTGCCTGGCCCAGCATCTCCTTCTTTAATTACTTGGTTCTTAACTTTTAAAAATTTCCATAGGTCTTTTTGTTTGTGATCTGTAAATATTTCTTCTATTTACCTTCATCTGAAGGTTGCCTATAATAGATATTCAAATTAGTAGCTACTACCAACCAATGAACAAATGCTTCTCTTCTGATGTCACTCTTTATTTTGTCCTGAGGCCAGGATCCAGACTTTAATTTATTCTGTTAAAAATATCTTAAAAATTATGAGTCAAAAAAGCATCTTTTCCCTTCTGCACTGAGTTCCCAAGTTGCCTCCAAGTTCCCTGAATTACGTAATCACTTGGGCTGTGTCTGCTTCTGTGTGTGATCTCTCCTTCCTGGCTGGTTCACATCCCCTTCATGCCTAAGGCATTGGTACCAACCTGGACTTCAACCTTTGGGTAAAAACAATGACTGCAGATGCTGGAAACCAGATTCTGGATCAGTGGTGCTGGAAGAGCACAGCAATTCAGGCAGCATCCGAGGACAGGCAAAATCGACGCTTCGGGCAAAAGCCCTTCATCAGGAATAAAGGCAGAGACCCTGAAGCGTGGAGAGATAAGCTAGAGGAGGGT
>NC_057756.1:5436092-5447957 GCF_004010195.1 Chiloscyllium plagiosum
GTTAAGGACTGGGCCCAGTGAGTGAAGGGGAGGATCGGTGGGAGCCCATTGGGAAGTCCCGGTGGGTGAGGAGTGTCCTGGTGGGTGATTTGAGTCACAGGCTGACATTGTTCAGGGTGGTTTGGTGTGAAGGAATATCCCAAATCTGATGGTGCAGTAAATGTCTGTCCAAACCTGGGCGAAAATACTAATCTAATACTTCAAGTGTGAAAACCGCAGGACTGTAGTGCCAGTATGGGGGCAATGAGTTTGATTAGGGTCTTTCTTCCAAAGAGCCAGCAGGAGATGGGCTGAATGATCTCATCCTGGGGTGCTGGTTGTGAGGAGCTGGAAAGTTGGCTGTTTTTGTAGGTGGAGCTGGTGGAAAATGTCCCATGGCAGAAAAATAGTTGAGAAATTCAGTTACAGCGAGAGTTAAGGAAATTCTGCACCTTTTGCTGATTTTTTTTTTAAAAAAAGAGTGTAACTGGCAGTGTGATGTTTTCAAATCTTGACAAATGCAGTTTGTATTTCTGACTCTTGTAGAGAGTAGCCATTAATCAGGGTGAGCCTAACCCTATTCCAGATTCCACACACTTTCACTCCTAACTTTGGGGGAACATGGGGCAGCCAGTTGTAAGAAAAATTTTTGAAAACATTGCGAAGGTGGTGGGAGAGTCAGCATTGAGGTATTGCCTTAAATGTGTGGTGGGGGAGTTTCTAGTCAGTTGCATTCTGTTTTGCTGTCAGGAATCTGGCGGAAGTGACGGTATTTATATCTTGCTTTGACCCTGTGCCAGGCTGGGATTGATCTGTACACTTAAAGGTGTAGACAAGGGTGGCAAATCTTGGGTGGGGACTGGCACCCAGTCAAAGTGGAGACACTGTGAGTTAGTTATCAGGGTCAGTGAGTGAAGCAGTCCCTGTTCACAGGTCTCTGCAGAATGTGTTTCCAATGAAGTGAACAGCTGTAGGGTGGAGGCAAAGCCACCCGAAAGAGATTGGGATTGTTTCAGAGCTCTTAACAATCTTTGTTTCCAAGATGGTCTGGGTCAGAATATGGGTATTTGGACAGGGTGGGAGGCAGGGAGTTGAGGAGTCACAGTCTCTGGAGCAGGGTGTTGACCATTTCAGACACAAGGAGAAATTTCTTGACCTGAATTTCTGTCTACCTTATTGGGGAGCTATGGACAGTCTTTGAGACTGAGAGATTGATTAATGTTTTGGCTCATGCCATAAGGGACAATGGTGGACCTGAGCCAGATGATAGTAATGGATCAGAGAACATCCTCAAGGGCTGAGTGGCCTCACTGTTCCAATCTCCGATGTTCCTTGACATTAGAAGATCTTTTCACAACATTTCAAATCAGAAAAGAAAAGGTCATCAGGGGGCAAAGACAGGGATTGTCAGGGCTAGCCACTGAACATTTACTCAAAAGGTGGGTTGGAGGAGGGCAGAGAAGTGGCATTAGGGTTTAGGGAGGGAGTTCAAGCCACTGATGGCACAGCTGCCAATGAAGTGGAGAACTGAGTGAGGCTTGGTGAAAAGAGCCTTGCTTGGAGAAACAAGATTGGAGGCTAGGGGAGGGGAAGAAAGATGAATGGATTGTTGGGCTGAAGCTAGTTTTGGAAATCGAGGGTGAGCTGTGGTGAGTGAGAGAGTTTGAAGCTTTGTGTGCCTGGATGTGAGCCAGTATAGGTAAATCTGAGCAGTGAAGGATTGGGAGGATGGTGGGAGTCTGGATGTGGAGCTGCTGGTCTGGGGTGACTAGACTTTTGAACCTCTGTACAGATTGTGAACAGTCTTGATTAACCAATGGCCGTGGAGAAGACAAGAGTATTCCAAAGTATGGTCTTCTCAAGGGAACAACTCATCCTGTAATGGACGTTGACAAATTCTAGGGAGATAGATCACAGAAGTCTACAGCATAGAAAAAGGCCATTCGGTCCATTGAGTCTAAACTGGTCAAAAACAACAACCGAATTATTCTAATCCCATTTTCCATCAGTTGGCCCCTAGCCTTGCCATCACAAGTGTATATCTAAGTATTTCTTAATTACAATGAGGGTTTCTGTCTCTCCCACCCTTGCAGGGGGTGAAGTGGAGGTGAAGTTGTACTGGGGGTAGTCAGTGTGTCTATGGAAACTAACAGTTGTGCTGATGGCCAGGATGCTGATGAGAATTGGTAGGAGGGAGGTGAAGAGGTAATTCTTGGAGCACACCTTAGCTGAGAGCAGGAAGAGAGAGTATTGCAGGGATTCCCTGTGGATGTGACTGTGTGCAGGAAGCCCTGCTGAGTTAGCCAGTGGAGGGAGTGTGGGAAAGAGGGCTAATCCTGGATCGATGAAGGATAAAGAGTAATAGGAGTTCACAGCAGGAGGGCATTGAGCTGCAGGAAATGCAGGTTTTGTTTAAATTGAATCCCAAGTTCTCATCTCTTCACCCCCCCTCCCGCGCCATCCCATAATCCTAGATTTCCCAATGTCTAATGAGATTCTATCCACTTTTACACTAATGATATTCAATGACTCCCCTACTCTATCATCTCTCGGTGTGATCACATCATGCCTAAGCAGTAAGTTCCAGCCATACCATCATGCCTATTTGCTTCCATAAACACTTTATCCATCTTGTCTATGTGTCCCCCTACTTTAAGGAATCAAAGGTTATGGTGAAAAGGTAGGAAAGTGAAATTGAGGATTGTCAGATTAACTAGCTCTTATTGAATGATGGAGCTGTCTCTATGGGCTGAATGGCCTGTTTCTACATTTTATGGTCAGTTGAGATGCTTTGTACCTCTTTTTGTCACTATCCTATGGTTTGTTCTCCCCGAATGCATTCCAATCCCTCCTCTTCAGGTTAAATTCCATTTGCTCTCTTTTTGTCCAACTGACTAGTTCATTGGAAGGTCCCTGGAGTCTATGCCTTTCCTTCTCACTGTGTTTCACCATGAAACCTGCCTTAGTGGGCGGCACGGTGGCCCAGTGGTTAGCACTGCTGCCTCACAGCGCCAGAGACCCGGGTTCAATTCCCGCCTCAGGCGACTGACTGTGTGGAGTTTGCACATTCTCCCCGTGTCTGCGTGGGTTTCCTCCGGGAGCTCCGGTTTCCTCCCACAGTCACAAAGATGTGCGGGTCAGGTGAATTGGCCATGCTAAATTTGCCCGTGGTGTTAGGTTAAAGGGGTAGATGTAGGGGTATGGGTGGGTTGCGCTTCGGCGGGTGGGTGTGGACTTGTTGGGCTGAAGGGCCTGTTTCCACACTGTAAGTAATCTAATCTAATCATTTCCACACTGTAAGAAATTGTTGGTTCTGACTTTGAGTTCTGTTCCAGTGCCTCGATGTGTTGAAGTTTCATTGGAATAGATTCCATTAGAGTTTCAGGAATTACAGTGGAGAGAGAGCATGTAGGGAGATGACCATTAGAACATAGGAACAGGCCGTTCAACCCACCATGTCTGTGCCAACCATGAAGCCATTCTAAACCAATCCCAGCTATCTGCCTACACCTTGGTTCCCTCTATTCTCTGCCTGTTCATGTGATTGTCTAAATGCCTCTTAAACATTGCTATCAAACCTGCTTCAACTACTTCTCCTGGCAGCATGCTCCACCCACTATGTTTAAAAAAAAAACTCACTTTGCACATCTCCTTGAAACTTTCCCCTCTCACCTTAAACCTATGCCCCCTAGTATATGACATTTCCACCTTGGAAGAAAACCTCCAACTACCCACCCCATTCATGCCTCTCAAATTTATAAACTTGTATCAGGTCATCCCTCAGCCTCCAACGCTCTAGTGAAAGCAATCCAACTTTGTCCAAACTCCTTTCAGCAACACATTCCAATCCAAGCAACATCCTGGTAAATAAAACCAACCACCTGCAGATACTGAGGATTCAAAAACCGAAACAGAAATTACTGGAGTTCTGATGAAGAGTCACCAAACTCGAAACGTTACCTCTGCTTTCTTCCCTCGGATGCTGCCAAGACCTGCTGAGTTTCTCCAGCAATTTCTGTTTTTGTTTTAAACACCTTGGTAAACCTCTTTTGTACGCTCTCCAAAGCATCCAGATCTTCCCAACAGTGTGGGGACCAGAACCTGCACACATTTGAGGGAGGGAGAGAGCACAAGTGCAGTAAATGCTCTCCAAACTGATTCCCGGGTTATGAGGAGGAATTGGGTTGACTCGGGCCTACATTCACTGGAGGGGTTCTCATTGAAACATGTGAAACTCCTGACAGGGCTTGAGAGATTGCAGGAAGGATGCAGCCAGGATGCTCCTCTTAGATGGAACAAGGAATCATGGTCCCAAGATTTGCAGCAGCTCAGATTGTACTGAGCGGAGTAGTTTCTTCGCTCAGAAGCTGGTGAACCCGTCGAATTCTCTCTGCCAGGATGCTGTGGAGGTGAATTCACTGAAATACATTTAAGAAAGAAATAGATACATTTCTAGAGGCTGAATGTGTCAAGGGGAATGGGGAGAGAGTGTGGCTTTTCAACTGAGAAATGGCCATGATCATTTTGAATCATGTTGGATGCTCGATGGGCTGATTAGCTCTCCTGCAAGTTTCTACAACTAGACTTGGAGGACGAGAGGTAATGATCAGGGCATAAAGTTTAAACGTTGCCATTTTGCTGAGAAATCTGGCAGGACAGGAGTCTCTACCCCCTTCCTGTCCCATTCTTTCATTCTGTTGCTTTTTCATTGTGTTGCTCTCGGTCTCCCTTGCGCACGGTCTCTCGCTTTCTCGCGTAATATTGTGTCAAGGCTAGGAAGGAAAGTTAGATGTCCAAGGGCAGTGAGCTGTTGGAGGATGTGAAGATTTTGGAGTGACAACTGAGGAATTGGAAGAGTGAGGTAACATTGACCATAGGCTGGGGAGGAGGGGAGTAGTTGAAGAAGGTTTTTGGGAAGGGGAAGAGAAGAGGCAGTTAGGGTAGGGAGCTGTCATTGATTTCATCGATAAAGCTCCTCATGTCTTCTCCAATAGGAAGTTGGAATGAATGTTTCTGGGAAAGGGGAAGTGGGGGAATATTTTCCATGTCCAGGTGATATTACAGACCAAGCCAGTATCGGCAGTGGAAAGGGAGGTTGAGTAGAGTGAGACTCAACCAACATCCCTTTGGCCAGAAATTTAAAAATGGGCAATCCGGGTGATTGCCACATTACCTATGTGTGGAATCTTGCTGTCCAGTAGTTTCCTACCTAGCAGGAAAGGTCCAGGACAGGCTTCACTGAGAGTGAGAAGCTGAGTGTGAAATGGCGCTGGTGGTTTGATTACCTCAGACCTCCCACCTCTCCATTGGTCTGTTTCTCTGTGAAGTTTGACAGAGGGCAGGTCCATATGCCCTGTGTGTGGGAGTGTGTGTGCGTGCGTGTCTGCACGTGTGTGTGGGAGTGCATGCGTGCGTGTCTGCACGTGTGTGGGAGTGTGTGTGCGTGCGTGTCTGCACATGTGTGTGGGAGTGTGCATGCGTGTCTGCACGTGCGTGTGGGAGTGTGTGCACGTGCGTGTGGGAGTGTGTGCGCGTGCGTGTAGGAGTGTCTGCATGTGTGTGCGTGTGCGCGTTCCTGATTGGCCGCGTCGCTGCAGAAAGAACTGGGACCCTGGTGTCGTCTGGCGATTGTACACAGAGTCGAGGAACGTGTTTAAAATCCTATAGCATCTCTCACTTTCCACAGGCAATAGGTCAGTGATCAATGCACTGGGAGCTGACCCATGGACAACACAGCTATCAAGGTTATGCATAGCAATGAGATAATGACTAGTTCATTTATGTAAGGACATTGGATTGAGGGGGAGTTGTTGACCCCAGAAGCCATGAGGGATCACCCCTACTTCAGGCAGCTGCACAATACTGGCGCTTAATGTTGCCCTCAGAAGGAAGGCCTCCTAGTGTTGTAGGGTTTACCGAACTGCCAGACTGCTCAGTTACTGGAACCTGACAGCACAGCCCTCACCAACTGGGATAATAACCCACTGATCGATATTCCCGCTGCTTCTTACACATCCTGGAATTTTGTTTGGGGATTATTTGCTTTAGCTGCTCACGTTACTACAACATTGCAACACTCTGCTGACTCACCTTGTTGCTAGTTTCTGTCTCTCTGTCCCCTCTGCCGTGCTCTCCCCCTCTGCTGCTCTCTCCGCCTGCCTCTCCCTCTCTGTCACGCTATCTCTCTAGTCCATCTGTCTCTCCCCCTCTGTCACTCAGTCCATCTGTCTCTCCCCCTCTGTCACTCACTCCATCTGTCTCTCCCCCTCTGTCACTCACTCCATCTGTCTCTCCCTCTCTGTCACTCACTCCATCTGTCTCTCCCCCTCTGTCACTCACTCTGCTGATCTCCCTCTTTGGTTTCATGTTTATATGAGAGCTACACTCAGTTCATAAACTGACTACAAACCAGGCCTTATCAGGGAGGCTCCTTTCTCTGGACTAACACACCGTGTCTGCGAGGGAGGGAGAGGGGGGTGGCGGGGAGGAGGCCAGGTAGGGGGAAGGAGGGAGGGAGCATGGTTCGGTGACAGACACTGGGTGAAGGGAGCAAATTGTTCCTACACAGATCCCTGAGGGAGACACTGACGATCCTGTGTGGGGGACTTTCCAGGGCATGGGGTAGGAAGTGTGGCTCGAGGGGATGTTTGAGGGGATTTATGTGAGGGGAGGGTGGATGGAGACGGGACTGTGGAGTTTCTGGGGGTATGTGGGGAGGGAGGGGCACTCTCTCCTCCCAGTGAACCTGTTGGCTGATGATTTGTGGGGTGGTATCTTGATTAAACTGGGGATCTGTTGTGATCCACAGGATTCTCCACGGCGATTCAGGTGACTATCCCAGATCCCTTTCGGACAGCGATCCTTTTCCAGCCTGTCGTCCTGAAATGTCGCTATGATACAACAAGCCTCCAGCCCCCCATCGTCCTGTGGAAATACAGATCCTTCTGCCGAGACAGAATCTTGGACGCGTTCAATCCCAGCAGCTCCGAGAATCAAGTCAATGACCAACTGCAGCAGGCGGATCCGAATTACAATCCGTATGTGAACTGTCCAGACAGCTCTCGCACTGTGAGGACGGTTGCATCGAAACATGGAAGGGCAGTGACCTTGGACAGTTACTACCAGGGTCGAAAGATAACAATTATCAATGGTAAGGAGAAGCAACACAGCCATTCAGCTCATAGACCATCCTATCCCATTCAACATGATCAATGCTGACCACCAGTGTCAGGTTCACTCTCTCACCCTGCCCCCCAAAAAGCCATCCATGTTGAGGCTAAATCACCTCAGGCATTTGGCATCCACATCACCTCAGGCAAGGGCGGAGAAACAGATTCCTCCCCCACGTGCGTGAAGACATTTCTCCTTCACTCGGATTGAAACAACTTTCCTCAGAAGCTGAGGCTGAGGCCCCATCCTGGGGGAGGTGTGTGTGTATGTGTGTGTAGAGAAGGATCTCTCCAAATCAACCCTATCAAACTCCTCAATCTTGCCTGATTTACAGAGATCAGACTCTGTTCTTCGAGAAAGAACGTTACAGCACAGTCCAAGTCCTTTGGCCCTTGATGTTGCGCTGACCTGTGGAACCAATCTGAATCTCTCCAAATCAACCCTATCAAACTCCTCAATCTTGCCTGATTTACAGAGATCAGACTCTGTTCTTCGAGAAAGAACGTTACAGCACAGTCCAGGTCCTTTGGCCCTTGATGTTGCGCTGATCTGTGGAACCAATCTGAAGCCTATCTATCCTACACTATTCCATTTTCATCCACGTGTCTATCCAATGATCGTTTAAATGCCCTCGCAGTTAGCGAGCCTCCATTTCCTGCACCTCCATTCTTGAACCCCACCTGTCCCCCAACCACAACAAGGATAGAACCTCCCCCTGCCCCCACCACCCCTCCCAGGTCCTCACATTCCACACTTCTAATCTCCAAATCTAGTGCATCACATCCTCTGCCACATGTGCCATTTACAGTCAAGACCTACCATCAAAAATATATTCCCTATCTTTTGTTGGGTCCACACTCTCCACCAACCCTCTATCCATTCCTGATACCTTCCCCTGCTGTAAGGGGTGCAAAACCTGTGCCAAACTCCACAAATACCCTCACCCCCCACCCACTTCTCTCCAAGGCCCCAAAGGACATCAGGCAGAAATTTGCTTGCATGCCCTCGAACCTCATTTTACTGCATCTGTTGATCTCAATGTGGTCTCCTCCACACCAGAGAGATCGAGTGCAAACTCATGGAATGTTTCAGGGAACACCTCTGGTCTGTACACACCGACCAGCCCCACCTCCCTTGGTTATTCACTTCCATTCCCCCCCATCACATATCTACTCTGGGCTTCCTCCACCATCTACACGAGGTCACCTGCAAACTGAAGGAGGAACACCTCATCTTCCACCTTGGGAACCAACAACTACATGACCTCAACATTGAATTTACCAGTTTCCAAATCTCCTCAACCCCCAAATCCCATCCCAGATCCAATCCTTCAACCCACCTATTCACCTTCCTTCCCACCCAACTATAATTATCACCTCCTACAAAGAACATAGAACAAAGAATATTACAGCACAGTACAGGCCCTTCGGCCCTCGATGTTGTGCAGACCTGTGGATCCAATCTGAAGCCCATCTATCCAATACTATTCCATTTTCATTCAAATGTTTATCCAATGACCATTTAAATGGCCTGAAAGTTGGTGAATCTACTACTATTGCAGGCAGTGTATTCCACGCCCCTACTACTGCTCTGAGTAAAGAAACTACCTCCGTTCTATATCTATCACCCCTCAATTTAAAAGCTATGTCCCCTTGTGCTAGCCATCATTTTCTGAGGAAAAAGGCTCTCACTGTCCACCCTATCTAACCCTGTGTTTATCTTATATGTCTCTATTAAGTCACCTCTCAACCTTCCCCTCTCTATCGAAAAAAGCCTCAAATCACTCAGCCTTTCCTCCTAAGACCTTCCCTCCACACCAGGCAACATCCTGGTAAATCTCCTCTGAATCCTCTCCAAAGCTTCCACATCCTTTATATAATGCAGTGATCAGAACTGTACACAATACTCCCAAGTGCAGCCACACCAGAATTTTGTACAGCTGCAACATAACCCCATGGCTCTGAAACTCAATCCCTCTACGTATGCCTTCTTAACAATCGTATCAACCTTGGTGGCAACTTTCAGGGATCTATGTACATGGACACTGAGATCTCTCTGCTCATCTACACTACCAAGAATCTTACCATTAGCCCAGTACAGTTTTTTTTTCTCTCTGTTACTCCTTCCAAAGTGAATCACCTCACACTTTTGCACGTTAAACTCCATTTGCTACCTCTCAGACCACTCTGCAGCTTATCTATGTCCCACTGTAACCAACAACATCCTTCAGCACAATCCACAACTCCATCAACCTTAGTGTCATTTATTAACCCATACTTCTACGCCCTCATCGAGGTTATTTATAAAAAGGACCATCAGCAGTGGCCCCAATGCAGATCCTTGCAGTGCACCATTAGTAACTGAACTCCAGGATGAAAATTTCCCATCAACCACCACCCTCTTTTCTTTTAGCTAACTAATTTCTGATCCAAACCACTAAATCATCCTCAATGTGCAATAGCCTACTGTGGGGAACCTTATCAAACGCCTTACTGAAATCCACATACACCACATCAATGCTTTAACCTCATCTACCTGTTTGGTCACCGTCTCAAAGAGCTCAATAAGGTTTGTGAGACATGACCTATTCTTCGCAAAACCATGTTGACTGTCCCTAATCAAATTATCCCTCTTTAGATGATTATAAATCCTATCTCTTAAACCTCACAACCAAAATAAGGCTCTCTGGTCTATAATTAGGATTCTCTCAACTCCCTTTTTGAACAAGGGAACAACATTTGCTATCCTCTAGTCTTCTGGCACTATTCCTGTGGACAATGACGACATAAGGATGAAAGCCAAAGGCTTCACAGTCTCCTCCCTGGCTTCCCAGAGAATCCAACGATAAATTCCATCCAGCCCGGGGGACTTGTGTATTTTACACACTTTGCAGAATTGCTAACACCTCATCCTTGTGAACCTCAATCGCTTATGATTTTATAAACCTCTATAAAGTCACCCCTCAGCCTCTGACGCTCCAGGGAAAACAGCCCCAGCCTGTTCAGCCTCTCCCTGTAGCTCAAACCCTCCAATCCTGGCAACATCTTTGTAGATCTTTTCTGAACCTTTTCAAGCTTTACAACATCCTTCCAACAGGAGGGAGATCCAAACTGAGCACAGTATTCCAAAAGTGGCCGTATCCAATGTCCTGTACAGCCACAACATGACATCCCAACTCCTGTAACTCAGTGCTCTGACCAATAAAAGGCAAGTATACCAAATGCAAGTGTTCTTGCTGATAACTCTGACTCCCGTCATATTTTACCAGACAGTTTGGATTATCTGATTAATCTCGACCTGGTATGATTATGATTCTCTATTCATTCACAGTCACCACAGAGAGAATAACTAGGAATGATTGTCTGTCCAGCTGTAATTGAGTTGTGACCAGAGTAACAGCTGTCTTTCTTGTTTGCTTCATGTTTATCTCATTCAGAAGCCGACCTCAGCATTGAGCAGACAGCTTGGGGTGACAGTGGGGTTTATTACTGTACAGTCACTGCCTCCGATGATCTTTCAGGTAACAATGAAGGTTACGTGGAGCTGCTTGTCCTGGGTAAGTGACTCTCACTGGGGCATGGGCTCACTCACACATACACACACTCACTGGGGTACAGCTAGCTCATGCTGATATGCTCACTCATTGTCACACACTGACCCACCTTCTCCTCCTGCCCTCTCCCCCACTGCCCTCTCCCATACCCCACCCCCCCACATACACACTCTGATTCTCACTGGGGTATTGCCTCTTGTGCTCTCCCATGCTTGCTCTCTCTCTCACACACAGACTCTTACTGGGTTGCGGACACACAGACACTCTCACTCTCTTGCACCCTCTCTCGCTCTCTGTCACACTTGCACGCTCGCACACTGGCATGGGTGGACCATTGGTTGACCATGTGAAGGAACACTTTGTCTGTTCCAGAGTTTTGATTATATATCCTGCCTGAAAATGTGTTGCTGGAAAAGCGCAGCAGGTCAGACAGCATCCAGGGAGCAGGAGAATCGACATTTCGGGCATGAGCCCTTCTTCAGGAAGGCTTATGCCCGAAACGTCGATTCTCCTGCTCCCTGGATGCTGCCTGACCTGCTGCGCTTTTCCAGCAACACATTTTCAGCTCTGATCTCCAGCATCTGCAGCCCTCACTTTCTCCTCGAAGATATATATCCTGCCTCACCAGTTCCAGTTGTTAGGTTCTTAATGTGGCTGTTGGTGGTCTTTGTGTGTTTGTAGCCATTCAATCAACCAACAAACTGCGTTAATGTGAGGGAATGAGCTCCCGATCCCAGTATGAACAATGTCTGGAGTTTTTCTTGTGGTTGAAGATGGAGAGTGGTTTGTCAGTTCGCATTGCTGTTTTTGAACCTGTGACTTCTTTGATGCGGCTGGTGGCTGTGTGTCTGTTGTCCTAGAGACTGGGCATCAGTGAGGATCTGAGAAAGTACGGGGGGGAAAATGGTGTTTGGGAAGTGCTCCTCAAGATGATTCCACACAAATTCTTACAAAGAACACCCAAACATTGCAGTGTCCTGCACTTCCCTGTCTGGGATGGGAGGCAGGAATCTCCAAGCTGAAACACATTTCCTGCTCAGAATGCTCACTCAACTAACGATTGGACTGACCAATGAGGAAAGCAGAGACTGGCTGATTCTGTATTCTTTGGAGTTTAGAAGAGCCGGAGGTGATGAATGAAAATCTATAAGAGACTTGGGGGG
>NC_057756.1:5448221-5453579 GCF_004010195.1 Chiloscyllium plagiosum
GGGGGGGGGAGACGTGACTGGGGGGATGTGCAGAGAATGTTTGCTCTTGTGGGAGAATCTAGAACTAGTGGTCACTTTTATAAAAAATAAGGGGCCATCTATTTAAATCAGAGATGAGGGAAGATTTTGTCTCTGAGGCTTGAGTGTCTTTGTAATTCCCTTACTCCAAAGGCAGTGCATACAGGATCATTAAAGCAGAGATAGAGAGTTTGGTGATGACCGAAGCGATGACAGGTTGTCGGGATATGCAGGAATGTAAAGCTGAGGTTAAAATCAGATGAGTCATGATCTTATTGAGTGACTGAACAGGCTTAAAGGGCTGAGTGGCCTCCCCGTGTTTCTTGTTTGTGTGTCCCAAGGCACTTGATAGAAGTCAGTCTCTGACCAAACATGGTACTGAGCTCCCTCAGAAGATAACAAGACCCAGTAATCAGTTAAAGGAGTTTTCTTGCGGAGGGGGGGGGGGTTTGAGGTTGCTAGACAGAGAGGGATGGAGGGAGTGAGGGAGGAGCCATAACTTCAAACTTGGTGTCCAAGCAGCCGAGGCCACACGAGTTGGGGGAGAGGGTTGGAGAAGATTTGGTGTTTGGTTGACCACTTTCCCCTTGGTAACTCAGTTGTCCTCTCTCTGTTTTGTTCTCCAGGTAGAACTGGAGTCACCACTTCCCTGTTGCCAGGTGTACAGATAGGGATCATGCCAGGTACTGCCCTCTCCTGCACTGTCAGAGTAGAACCAGGCCTTCCATGGGGTGATGGGGAGCTACTGAAGAGCTAGTGTACAGTACAGGATGGGTGCTGAGTGTTGGTGTACCCTGAGCACCCGCTGTGTTGCTGGGAACATCTTCCTCTTTACGATCTTGGGGTCCTCTCAGTTCCTGTCTCTCGGCTGTTTGATTTTGACATTGGTGGCACGGAGTGCTTTGTAATCTGAATGGTAGAAGTTCTCTCTCTCTCTCTCTGTGGGATATTGGGTCCTTTTGGTCTGTCATGACAGGCTGAATGGCCACCTCCTGTGCCAAAGGTGATGATGTGACGTGTTGATGTGTAAACTGTCCAATGGCTGGTCTGCAGTGGTGTGTGATGGCGTAGGCTGGGAATCCATAACGCACTCGCGGTAATGTAGGTGTGACAGTGGGGGTGAGGGCAGGGAGGGAGGGAGTGAGTCTGTAATGGAGGTGTGGGGGCTTTATGAGTCTGTAGACCGCGGGCATATAATTTGGTGTATAATTTGCATTGTTTAAAATGTACTGTACTGAGGTTTCAGCCCTCTGCGTGTGGGACCCTTGTCTGGAGTGGGGACCACAGCAGATGGGGCGATGTTGGACTCATTTCCTGGTGAATAATCTTCCCTCTCTGCCCTCAGATTGGCTGTTTGTGGTCCTGGTTGTTCTCGGGTTTGTCATTCTGCTGATCCTGATTAGTGTTTGCTGGTGCCAGTGCTGCCCTCACACTTGCTGCTGTTATGTACGGTGTCCCTGTTGTCCAGAGAAATGCTGCTGTCCATATGCATGTGAGTAACCCTGTCTTCACTCGGACCTTTTCTGTCAACATGGAATGTTCCTCAGATCTAATCTTTGACTGAGCAGAGCAGAATCACTGTAAATATTGTAATGGGTTGGTGCAGAGGTACCTGCAGAGGGAGGGAGAAGTGAATAGAGCCCAGAACAAAGGTCAGGATCTTCACATCAATGATGGGTGGAACTTGGTCAAACACAGGATTACTCTCTTTCGCCCTCGCTGTCCCTCTCCCACACCACATCAACGTGACATGGCTCGAAGTGGTCAAATATTTCAAAGCTTTGGTCATGTTTTGATGGGGTCTGAGGGTTAGCAACCACAGTGACTAAGTAGGGCTAAAATATAGATCAGTCACAGTCTGCACGGGGGGAACACCTTCAATGGGCTGAATGGCCGCCTGATATTGTGAGGCGGGGGGGGGGGGGGGGGGGGGCAAATGGCCATCTGTTCCTGTGTGATGATTACAGTTTAGGTGATGTGGTAGGCTGTGGCAATTTGGGAATATTTCTCACTGGTGTCTAGTTCAATGTGTTTTCTCTCTTTCCCCCCCCCCTCCAGTATATCATGCTGGGAAAGCAGCTACAGCAGGTGTGCCTAGTCTCTACGCCCCCAGTACCTACGCTCCCAGTGTGTACTCCCACCCCAGTCAAGGCAAGATGCAGCCCCCGCTCCCGGTCATGGTCCCAATGACCCAGTTTAATGGAGGCTATGGATCGGATTTCGATGGAGCCAGCTCAGGTACGTCACCAAACACTGCAGACACAGAACAACGGGAATCGTCGGCAGTTCAAGCAGCAGCCAAGAGAGAGAAACAGCGCCAGTTTGGGTGGAGCTGGCTCTGCACTCAGGGTAAATGGTCATGCATGTGAGATGTTAACTCTTGAGAGGAGCAGCAGTTTCAGCTCTGGTCCCAGCTGGCTGCCCAGAGTGAAGGGGGCAGGAGTTACCTAGTTATGGCCATGGAAACCAGCAGGATAGCGCCATTGAGGAAGTGGTCGGTTGTGATCTAGAACAGAGGTGCAGGCTCAAGGGGCTGAATGGCCGGTTCCCTTTACCAGCTCTTGGGACGCAGTAACGTTCTGGACTCAGGAGGGGAGGGGATGAGGGCCCAGTGGGATGTTGCTCCCAGATTTTTGGGCCAGGGGTTTTGATGGGGTTCCCAAGCTAAGCACCACCATGCCACCCCTCTCCCCCACCCAGCAGAATGGGATGGCTCTCTCCTGGGCTGTGGGGCAGGGGGTTTAATGGGCCCCAGCCCAAACCTCCCTCTTCCCCCCTTCGGAATATATTCATTGGAATTCAGAAGAATTGGTGGAGGGGAGGAGATCTTACCGAAAGATATAAACTGATGAAGGGAATCTATGTGAGAGAAGCAGGAGGGTATCGGAACGAGGGGCACAGCCTCAAGATAACGGGGGTGGGGAGCAGATTTCAGACGGAGCTGAGGAGGAACCTCGGCACCCAGAGAGTTGGGAATCTGTGGGGTCCCCTGGCCAGCTGAGGCTATCACGTTGAATGTTGTTAAGGTGAAGGTAGATTTTGGAACAGTGAAGGGAGTAAGGGTTAGGGTGAGCGGGTGGATTGTTGGAGCTGAGTCCATGAAAAGATCAGCCATGATCTTACTGAATGGGAGAGCAGGTTCGAAGGGGCTGATTGGCTGCCGCCCCCGCCTCTTTCTTGTGTTCTGATGATCTCCCATCAATCCAGGTGAGGGGCTGGTACACTCCAGGTGAGGGGCTGGTACACTCCAGGTGAGGGGCTGGTACACTGCAGGTGAGGGGCTGGTACACTGCAGGTGAGGGGCTGGTACACGGGCTGGTACACTGCAGGTGAGGGGCTGGTACACTGCAGGTGAGGGGCTGGTACACTCCAGGCTGTACAACAGATTGAGAGACAGACACTGGGTTGTAACCACTGTCTGAGTCTTGATGATACAGCCTGTGATTATCATCGGAATCATGGTGTGTGCGCGTGTGTGTGTCAGATCATGTCCGCTGTTAGTCACTGAGTGGTGAAAAGCAGGTTTCAACTTGTCTCACAGAAATGTCAGTTTGTGTGGATCCTGCTCCCTTCTCTGTGCTGGAGCTTGGTACTGGGCCTGGGGCCCGGTGCAAGTCGGGCGGGGGTGGGTGGGGTCTGGTGTGGTCCTACAGGAAGTGTCTGGGTCTCTCTCTCTCTCTCTCTCTCTGGTTGCTGTGTGATGTAAATGGGCACTGGGGAATAGTACAAAGTGGGTCGTTGGAATTTGAAAGCTGCCCAGTGTTCCGTGCAGCCTAGGAGATTCGGTCGAGCGCAGTCGCCAGGCTAGGATTCAGCCTGGATGGGTGCATGGGCATGTCACAGGCTCATTCTGGATCAGTGGTGCTGGAAGAGCACAGCAATTCAGGCAGCATCCGAGGACAGGCAAAATCGACGTTTCGGGCAAAAGCCCTTCATAGGTTTTTACCTATGTCACAGGCTCAGACTACCCTGGGGTGTGGTGGGTGGGTTTGAGGGGTGGAGTTGGGATTGAGGTGGGCTCACAGTCTGGGACCCTGGAAAAAATTACCAGAAAGTAGTGTAGAGCCTGGCAGAGGGTTAAAGAGAGGATGGGAACCTTCGAAGAAGTGTGTGGGGCTGTATTGAACTGGGGCCTGACGCCTGAAGCCTGGGGTGTGAAGTCAGGGCCTGTGGCAGAGTTTGGAATTCAGAAGCCTGTGGCCTAACCATGTCACGCTTCCTGATCTCTCTCTCATTCTTTCACCATGTTTTCCAGTTGGAAACCAGAGTCGTGTTCCCCTACTACATGACCAGGACACCGCAAGCTCGGGTGAGTAAGCATTGTACAGTTTTATTCTCAGAGTGCTGAGATTCACTTTGTTGCTGTTCACTGGAGGCAGGGCCGTAATCCTGGGGGGGGGGGCTGGACTGTAATGGATGAATTTGAAACCTGTGGCAATCCAGACATTCACATTGCTGCCTCTGTCGTGAACGTGAATGTGAACAGACAGTGAAGCAGTCACATTCTCCAGGACTGGCAATTTTATATCTGGGTATTGATTGGCAGAAGTGGCCCTGTGGATGGTGTTATTTCACTCACTCCCCGGATATCGCTGTAGTCTGCTCTAACTATCTCAGTTTGAGGAACTCTGCCTCTCGAGCACAGCGTTGCCATAGTTCAGAACTCCACCTTCCAAACCACCCTGTGCAAACAAGTTTTTCCACTTCCGCTTATTTAGTTTCGTTCTGTCACATAACCAAGGAGCTGATCCACAAGAATAATCTCTGTGTTTACCATGTCCTTTTAACTCTTACTGCTCTGGAAAATTAATGAGAGACCATTGTACTGGGAGCTAGAAGGTGACCCTTCCCTGCTCTGCACCCTGACACCACACTGGCTTCTAGTCGGTGTCTGCACAAGGGGGACCATCCCACCACCGCGCGCCCCACTGCCCCCTCTCTACATGCACCACTGTACCCCACTGCGGTCCCCTTACTCCTTCAGGCTCCATGACCCCTTCAGACTCCATCGCTGTCAGGCCATCTTTGCTCCCACATTCTGGGCTGCCCCATGCCTCAGGTATTCCCTTGCCCCCATACCCCATTGTCCCCATATACCCTGTTGCACTTGTATGCCCCCCTCAAGCACCTCACTCCCTCAGTCCTTGACTTGGCTGCTCCCTCATTCCTTATCTTTCACTCACTCATAAATCTAACACCCAGGGAGGGTATCCATGTGGATGTGTGCACCTGCCTCCTGAGGGGGTATCTGTGTGTCTGGGTTAATGCTGATGGAGTTGTACCTCAGTTTGTTGGAGAGCTCTGTGAATAGCTACTGTTTGATAATCTCTCTCTCCACCC
>NC_057756.1:5454109-5484453 GCF_004010195.1 Chiloscyllium plagiosum
CCCCCCTCTCAACCACCCCCACCCTCACACCACCATCCCCCCTCTCTCCCCTCACAGTGCGCAGTGGCTACAGAATTCAGGCCAATCAGCACAACGATGACATGCGGGTCCTGTACTATGTGGAAAAGGAACTTGCCCATTTTGACCCCAAGTCTCCTGGTGACTCCAGCTCGAAATATGAGAACAGTGAGTTTACAGAAAAAGCGTACTGTGTGTTTGAGACGCACAGTACAGTGGGCAATGCAGTTGTCAGTAAATGATTTACAGAAACCATGGGGTGGATTGGTGTTCTGGGCAGTTGGTGTTCTGTGTTTTCTGCTATTTTGCTTGTTGCTGTTGCATGGCAGGCTTTCGTCTGTGGGTCACCTGTTAAACTTTGGTCCTTATCCTTGCTTACAATCTAACCACATGAATCCTAGGGACTGCTTTGTGTCTCACAAATCTCTCTCTCTCTTCCCCCCCCCCCCCCCCCCCCCCCTTCCCACTCCTGCAGCCTCCGCGATGAGTGAGGTGTCTTCCTTGCACGAAGATCATAACACGAGGAATAACTTACACAGCAACATTGGCAGGGTCCGTATGCAGGCCATGCCCCCGATCAGGGACATAGATGAGGAAAGTGCTGTGAGCAGTGTGTCCCGTCAGACACCGAGACGAGACTACGGTTGGCACGATGATGATCGTGTTTACCGTGGGAGTCACCAGCGGGCCCGGTCGATGGAGAGCCTTGATGACATAGGCAGGCGGGATCGGGATTACCCCCAGGGTCGTCAGGAATTCGATCGCAGCCGAGGGAGGCGCGAGTCCGATAGCGAGGCGTCCAGCCGAGGCTACGCCCATGACAGGCGGCGCAGAGATTATTCCCCTGAGTACCACCACGGAGAGTACAGGAAGCGTAGCCGCAGCCGCGATGATCTGATGGAGCTGGAGCGAAGCCGGGACTACGCCACGGGGGGCTACCACGATTCCTTCCTGGATGACGTTCTCCGGAAGAAGCGAGGTGCAGGCCGTGATGTGGACAGCAGTAGTGGCTCCACCGCGAGATCCCGGGCCAGGAGAGACGCGGATCTGCCCCAACCACCACCATACACTGAGACAGAGTCCGTGTCCTCCAGGGGTAGAAATGAGAAGAAGCTGAGAAAGGTCAGTCAACTCAGAACTGAGATTTCTGGGCACCTTCTTTAAGGCAGAATGGAGAGAGAGTGCAGTGAAGATTTCCTAGAATGATACCAGGAATGAGGGATTTTAGATACAAGGAAAGATGAGAACAATTGAGCTTGTTGTCCTTGGAGCAGAGAAGGTTAAGAAGTGACCTTTATTGAGATGATCAAAAATACCATCAATTTTAACAGGGTATAGAAAGACATTCTGTTTCCATTATGTCAGTAACATAGGATCACATTTTCAAAACTGTCAGCAAGAGTGCGAGGAGGGAAAACTTCTTTACTCAAGAGTTGTTAGGATTTATAATGTGCTGTCCATGGGAGTGGCAGAGGCAGATTTCACAGGAGGTTCAAAAAAAGATAGATATTTAAAAAGTGATCAAGTTAGAGGGCAACAGCGATAGGGCTGGTGAGTGGGACTAACTGGATAACTCTTACAGGAGCTGGTACATCTGCGATGAACTGGATAGCCTCCTTCTGTCGTATAAAATTCTATGATTCTAACTCGGGTGCACGGGATGGGGATAAGTGGGAATGATAAAAATGTCTGAATTGTGTGGATCTTCTAACAAAGGGCAGTCCCGTTGCTGATGCTAAGTGACAACTGTTCGGACAATGGTCTAAAGCTGAGTGACCAACACGAACCAATGGGCTCTGGGTTCCAGTGCTGTTCCTGAGTTCAGGACTCGCTCCAGCCCTGGTGCCTGGGGTCCAGACTCTGGCCTACGGTTAGAGTATATTGAATTTTTAGGGGTTTATGGGACATGAATCCCAGCTACCGAGTCTCTCGCTGCCTCTCTCTCTCAAGCAATAAATACATTGTTTTGTTTGTTTTACAGAATGATGCTGTCAGTCGTGAGAGTTTGGTGGTTTAATGGTTGAGGAGAGGATTAATACAGGATCAAAGTCCCTCTAGTGACAGATCTCCATGGAAACTGACCAGCATCAACTCTCTTACCTCCTCTAACAATCGAATTCTTTATTCCTCCTCCAGATGGGTCAAAATAGCTGTATTTCTCTTCAATTATTGATTTTTCAAATGTTTTATACTTTTTGAGACTTTATAATCTCCGATATCACTGGGGGAATATCTGAACATTTCTGTGAACTCCGAGCAATTTCTGCAGTAAAAGTTCCGGAATGATTTTCCATCTAAACTCCCTACACTTGAGGGGGTGGGAAAAATGAGCCTTTAGAAGTTGCCATACCTGGGGAGTTTAGGGAGGGTGAGGGTGCCCCTGTTCCAGCCCACAACTGCCACCACTCTACCATCCCTTGCCCTGTCCCAGTTCCGTCTCCTGCACCAGTTATCGGGGATCAGTGCAAAGGGTTTCTCCCTAGTTTCCCCTCCAGGTACGACCAAAATATAGATTAAGGAGGCAGTGGTCCTGAGGGGAGGAGCATTTTCTGTTTTTATACAATTAGTATTAATTTTTTTTTAAAAACTGTAAATGTTTTTAGATTTGAAACACTTGTTTTTATACACCACAAGCTATTCTTGAAGTATACCTTTCCCCCGTGGAGGATATTTTCTCTTGCACCATGTCCTTGCAGTGTATCAGGCATTCTAGTGTATAACTTGTAAAACTGGGAGTTCTCAGCTGAGTTTGCCCATCAGGCCTGTCGACTTTAGAGAATGTGATTCTAAAGGGAACTGAACTTAGCCCCGTTTTTGACTATTCCTGGGATCCTCCAAGTGTCCCAGACAGTTTCTCTCCGACATGCTGTGCTGTTCTATAAACTGGGCAGTGTGATTGAGTGAGATCTGATGTCCAGAGAGAATTCCCTGCGTATCATTTCCAGGACCTTAAAGTGGACCATGTCTTTCTGCCTTTACCCTTTTTTTTTTTGTGCACTGGTTTATCATGTGCAAACAAATGAATCTGTTTCTGTGTTTTGCTTTGGAGAATAGTGTGGTGTTTTTTTGCTGTCTTGTAAATACAAAACCGGTCCAGCATTGTGTGAGAGATAAGTGGATAATATCTGAGACGTATTGTGCCCGAGTAGATTCTCACTGAGAACAGGCCCATTATGAGTTTTATTTTAAAATGGAAATGGACTGCAGCTATTGTGAAGATTTGAATTTTAATTCTAAATGAAAACATTGACTGTGTACAGGTTCACCGATTTGGACAATAAAAGCATATTTGTATTAGCCTGCCAACCAGAGCTGATTAATGAGCTGCAAAGCTGGCAATGAAGTGGATCTTGGACAGTGTAAACCTGAAGAGGTTTTACAGCCACCACACTCCTCAATCCAGTGTGCAATTCACTGACAATCTGACACTTTGGCTTGGTCCAGAGAGAGGTTCTTCCCTGCCTCCATCTTTCAAACAGTCACCTCTGCAACATTCAGAGAGAGTCCTAAGTATAGGCTGATGACAGGGGTAGAAGTGAACATCTTCCAATGCTCTGCACTCTGTCACATCTCCCCGGGCTGGTTCACTGGAAATCAAGATGCACGATTCCTGGGGTCATCACAAAAGTGATTATTGGATTAAACTCCGAAATGTCTCTAATTCTACCTCGCCATTTAATTCGGGATGTGGAGGTGCCGCTGTCGATGAGCAAAGTTGGAAGTCGCATGATGCCAGGTTACAGTCCAAGAGGTTTATTTGAAATCACAGGCTTTTAGAGCACTGCTCCTTTGTCAGGGGCAACTCGAAGGAACAGTGCTCCGAAAGCTTGTGATTTCAAATAAACCTCTTGGACGTGTGTCGTGTGACTTCTGACTTTGTATGATTCAAGGTAATGGGATGTATACAGGTTCCCATAAACGTAAAAAAGTAACTACTTGTTGTGATCAAACCGTTTTTAATTAATAGCAAGAAAGAAACATGAATTGCTCAGCTATAACTAGGTTGGAGAATTCTGATCATTAGTCTCTGAGTAACCGGTTGATCATTTGCCCTTTTTGCTGCTTCTGCCAGTGGTTTCTCCCCTTTTCCTTTCAACAAGAGGACTGAAGAGAGAGCCACTCAAAGAGGAAAGGTGAGAGAGAGTAACTAACTACTAGGGATTTTCATTTACATTTATATTTCCCCACAAAGGAGATGCTTTCTCTTCACTGACCAATGTTTCTATAGTATTATCCACTCTCAAGCCTGTAGCCTCATGCCCAGGAACTATGCTGAGCATCCCTAAACAAAAGATATCCTCAACGCCATCACCTCCTGCCATCCACCCAACATAACTGCCTGAATGAGACATTTTATGTACAATACACAATGAATTGCATTTTTCAAACTACATTCTCTTTTCCACAATTTTTAGTCCACAGTTCAATCAAAGAAAGTGTGATTGGTTGCTGGGAGAACTGACCCATTTAATAGGACAGAGTGTGCCCATAATTGTAGCCCCTGCTTCACAAGCTGTTATTAAAAACAAAGCTGAGATGACCAATTCATCTTGCTGATTGCTGTTCAAGGTAAGAGCAATTCACACCAGGTTTTGTCGCTAACAGAAAATCATTAATTATTGTAATGCTCTACAACACATCATAAAATTATTTAAAATGTATTATTATTAAGAGATGTTAATGCCCTAATGGGGCAAAATTAGAACATTGATGTTCTAATCCTAATTGACATTAATGGACAAGTCTGATCCAGACTGAAATCTGCCTTGATAGACTATTTTTCTCTTTAGCTTTAACAAGGCAATCTTTCACTGAAACACATGGCAAACAATGCTGATGATTTACTTTGAACAAAATCAGTAAACTTATTACACAAAAGAAATTAGAATAAATAGAACTACTTATATACAAGTTTAAAGATGTTGAAACTAATTTTAAAAAATGTTTAATCCCACCAAGTTCTCCTTACAGAAATCAAACACCATAATGTTGCCAATCACAGGGACTAGGTTAAATTGTCATAGGTACATAGTATTTTACAGCATGCAAACAGTCCACTTGGTCCATTATGAATCATGCCCCTTATCTAGCATTAATTTACTTTAATCCCAATTTCCATGATTTGGACCATAGCCTTGCACACTGTGGCACTTGCACACCACATGAGGAACAAAATTCTCAAGACCAAACAGCCAGATCTGCCAGCATAGCTTAATTTACCTCAGTTGTTTTTTCTGTGATGTAATGGTCGCTCTTCACTCTAGTGGTTGATCGGTTGGACCTAGGTCTTTTGAACATAGATGGGTGTTCTAATCTATGACATTACTGATCCAGCTTCACTTTCCATATGATAACCTACCAGTGACCTTACCCTAATGACCTCAGAGTCCTGCCCCATGGCCTCTGATGCTCAGAGCCCCACCTCCTCAGGGAATAGCTCCTATACACAGCCCCTCTCACTGGTGACCTCACAGAGCCCCACGCTGATGACCTCACAGAGCCCCACCCTGATGACCTCACAGACCCTCTCAATGATGACCTCTTAGCCCCTCAGTGATGACCTCACAGCCCCTCACTGATGACCTCAGTCTCCCTCTCACTGATGACCTCACAGCCCTTTCACTGATGACCTCACAGCCCTCTCACTGAGGACCTCAGTCTCCCTGTCACTGATGACCTCACAGCCCCTCTCAGTGATGACCTCAACGCCCCTCACTGATGACCTCGTCTCCCTCACTGATGACCTCACAGCCCTCTCACTGATGACCTCAGTCTCCCTGTCACTGATGACCTCACAGCCCCTCTCAGTGATGACCTCACAGTCCCTCACTGATGACCTCGTCTCCCTCTCACTGATGACCTCACAGCCCTCTCACTGATGACCTCAGTCTCCCTGTCACTGATGACCTCACAGCCCCTCAGTGATGACACCTCAGCCCCTCTCAGTGATGACCTCACAGCCCCTCTCACTGATGACCTCACAGCCCCTCTCTGTGATGACCTCAGTCTCCCTCTCTGTGATGACCTCAGTCTCCCTCTCTGTGATGACCCTGTGATGACCTCAGTCTCCCTCTCTGTGATGACCTCACAGCCCCTCTCTGTGATGACCTCACAGCCCCTCTCTGTGATGACCTCACAGCCCCTCTGTGATGACCGCACAGCCCTCTCTGTGATGACCTCACAGCCCCTCTCTGTGATGACCTCACAGCCCCTCTCTGTGATGACCTCACAGCCCCTCTGTGATGACCTCACAGCCCCTCAGTGATGACCTCACAGCCCTCTCTGTGATGACCTCACAGCCCCTCTCAGTGATGACCTCACAAAGGTCCAGCCCCTCCCCCTTGGATCCACCAACTCGTAGTCCCGCCCCCGGTGACCTCCACCTGGTGACGCCCAGAGCCACACCCCCTGGTGACCTCACAGTGACCCCCGGCCCCCACGGGGCCTGGTGCCCCCTCGGCCGGCCGGCCGCCCCCGGGTTTTCCTGGCGGCGGGGAGGGGGGAGGGAGGCGGGGGCCTGGATGTTCGGGCAGACGGCGGTCCTGCTGTCGGTGGCTCTGTTCGCCCTGATCGGCAGCTTACCCCGGCTCCTGGAGAAGGAGGTCTCCGAGTCCGAGTGTCCGGAGCCCGGCTTAGGCCCGGGGCCCTGCACCGTCCCTTTCCTGTCCCAGAACCCGCTCACCCTGCACTGCCCGGGGGCCCTGCAGCACGGGGACGACACGGTGTACTGGCAGTACCTGAACCTGAGCGCGGGCCCGGGCCCGGGGCTGGGGCTGGGGCTGGGCCAGGGGCCGGGCCCGGGGCCTGGGCGACACAGGAGGAGGCCTGGGGCTGGGGCTGGGCCTGGGCCTGGGCCTGGGGCTGGGCCTGGGCCGGGGCCGCGGGGAGCCGCAGGGCACACGGAGCTGGGGGAGCCCCGCACCTTCATTGGTCCCCGGGGGGCTCGGGCTCGGCGGGGCCCTCTGTCAGAGCTGAGCAGCCGGGCTGTCCTGAGGGCTGGGGCCCTGCTGGTCGCTCAGGCCCGGCCTGGGGACTCGGGCCTTTATGTGTGCAAGGCCGGAGCCACGAGGCTGGCCCAGTACCGGGTGGACGTGCAGGACGCCGAGCGGCTCCATGTGTCTCACCGGGGCTTGGGCCAGGCCCCTCTCCGTAACCAGAGCGTCAGGCTGCAGCTGGAGGCCGGCCGAGGCCGCGGGGCTGGAGGCTGCCGCCTCAGGCTGTACACCCGCTGGGGACCCTGGCAGGAGTGTGACCGCTGTGGGGCCCCGGGGGAGAGGAAGAGGCTGGGTTTCTGCTGGGCCTCCCTGCAGGAGGATGAGGATGAGGAGGACGACAGGGACGAGGGGGAGGGTAGGGCTGAGGAGGAGCCCTGTGGCCTCATGCAGCTCCGCCTGGGCCAGGTCCTGCCGCGCCGAGGCCCCGAGATCCGCTACGAGATCTGTCGGAGGGAGTGTGGCTCCTCCGGGGCTGAGGAGCTGGCTGCCCAGGCCCGGGAGCTGCTGGGCTCGGGGTACTTCCTGAAGCGGGACCAGGGCCTAGGTCTGGGTCAGGCCGGCAGAGGGGATCTCCGGGTCCCGCCAACGTGGCTGCAGCCTCGCTCCCTGCTGCTGGAGACGCTGCTGCTGGATGTATACGAGGAGGTGAGGCTGCAGTGCCCAGGTGCCTCAGTCTACACGCCGGTATCCTGGCAGCGGGACTCAGTACTGCTCACCCGCCTCGAGTTGCTCCGCTCATCGTGCAACAGGAGCCATCAGCTGGACCGGGAGACGGGCGGTGGTGTCTACACTATCGCCGGAGTGCGGCGCTCCGACCAAGGGGTGTACCGGTGCTGGGTGAGAGGCCGCCGGGCTGCTGCCTTCCACCTCGAGCTGCCTGAGCCACCGTCGTCCTTCCACGATGGCACCGGCAGCCGGCAACACCGGCTGCAGTCACGCCGCCTTCTTGGGGTCCTGCGGGCTGTCATTGGCTCCTTTGCACTGGTATTTGTGCTCAGCGCTCTGGCTGAGCTGCTGCATTCGTGCTGGTGCGAGGTGCTGTGAGGACCCCCCAGGAGATGGGAAGGGACAGGGGAACACACACTCCCCACCTCCTTGTCATCTCACCACCCCTTCCACCTCCTCCCTCACCCCTGCAACACACCTTGACCAACCGAATGACTGAAGATAACACCCACTGAGCTGCACTGGAGATATCGAATGGCACTGGGCATGCTGCTGTTGAAATGCACTGAAAATACTGCTGCTGAAGTATATACCAGACATCAAATTGCGCTGGGCGTACTGCCACTGAAATGCATTGGATGTGCTGCGATCAAACTGCACTGGAGACATGAAATTGCACTGGACATATGCCACAAAAATGGGTCGGAAATGCTGCTGTCAGGCTGCATTGGAGCTACTGACACTGAAATGAACTTGAGACACGAGACCACTTCAAGATGCCAGGCTGCATTGGAAATACTGCCAGTGAAGTGCAATTAAGACATGAAGCTGCACTGGACATGCTGCCATTGAAGTGCATTGGAGACACCACGTGCATTGGAGATAGGATGCATTGCAGATGCTGCCATGAAATGTATTAGAGAGAGAGAGAGAGAGAGAACTGTATTGTCCCCAAATGGTGATGGTGCTGTTGCTATTGGAATGTATTCATGACACTAAACTGCATTGGAGATACTAACACCTAAATGCCTCCAAGAAATGGGCTGTGTTAGAGAGATCACCATTTGAAATACATTGGAGCCACCTATCTGTGCTGTGGAAGTATTAGCAATGAGCTGCATTGGGGACAGGAAGGTGTATTTAAGACACTGAAAAGCTGAGAAATATTTGGTTTTGAGCTGCATTGAAGGCACTGATCTACCTGGGAGATACTGGTACTGAGCGGCATTGAAGATCGTGGCATCGAGCTGCACTGAAGGCTGAACTGTATTGGAGATGCTTGGACTTAGCTGCACTGACACCAGATAGAATAAGCTGCATTTGGGGGACCCAGCTGCATCAGAGCCATTGACATTGAGTAAGACTGAGCTTTATTGGGAGCAACCCTGGTTCACTTGCGTTAGAGGGATGGTGATTGATGTACATGGAAGAATTTGAACTGTATTGGAGAGGCACTGAGATCACACTCCATTATAAACATTGATCTGGGAGACAGCGGGACTGACTATAGTGGGAAGATTCGGAACAAGCTCAGTTTGAGCTACCAGACTTGAACTGTATTGTATTAACTGGTTTCTACTGTGTGATATTGTTTGGTGCAGGTAGGAGTTTTTTCAGTCTGTATTCTCTTTGAGATCTTTACCAAACCACCTTGGAGTGATTGAATTGGAATTGTCAGACCTGGTCTAACTGCCAACTGATGCAGCAGGAGTGTGCTACCACAGTCACCTTGGGCCGGCTACATGAATGACAGCAGTGATATCCGAGTTACTTTGGTGAGCGAGAGATGGAAATATGTTTGAGGTCCCTGGATGTGCTCTACTGGGAGACTGAGTTGGAATGAATTTTTTCTTGAACAATCAGGTAGAGCTTCACTGATTTTTATATAAAATAAAACAGGACCTGGCAGGGGATCTCCACCAGCTAACTGGATGGAGAGCCATTACCAGCCTGTGGTAACTTTATAAAATTAAAATATCTAGTCCATATACTTCTGGATATGTCTGAGTTCTTATCTACCATCTATCTGTAGACTGCACATACAAAAGTGTCTGGTGCTGGTGTAAGTGTGCCATTTCCCCAACAGCAAAACTTTGGGACCAATTTATTTTAAATTAGTTCACCTCTTTATTGAATATCTAATACCCGCTTTCCACTTCCTTTAATATCCAAACAATCTTTTAAAATCGATAGACGTGATGACTTGCGGCAGCAAATTCTACATTTCTGGTTGGAGAACCGGGCTAGCTTTCATTCTGGCAATCACCAATGAATTTCATTGTTCATCTTAAAATGTATCCCACTGTGCCATCTCGTTGACCAGTAGGTACTTTGCATTATTCATCTTAAACTGCTCTTAACCTCTGGGCTGTCTTCTCAGGTACGCTACGTTTTATTTTAAAAATACTCAAAATTGTTGATTCTCTTTTCATAATTGCTACCTGCCCTCCTAGAATTCATAGAAAGTTAACAAGAAGTTCATAGAATCCCGACAGTGTGGAAGCAAGCCATTTGGCCCATGGAGTTCACTGCCAACCCTTCAAAGGGCAAGCCACGTAGCCCTAATCTACCCTGCCCCTGCATTTCCCATGGCTAATCCATCTAGCCTGCACATCCCTGGGCAATTTAACATGGTCAATCCACCCTAACCTGCAGGTCTTTGGACTGTGGGAGGAAGCCCACACAGGCATAGGGAAAATATGCAAACTCCACACAGGCAGTCATCCAAGGGTGGAGTCAAACCCTGGTCCCTGGCCGGATGAGGCAGCGGTGCTAACCACAGAGCCACCGTTCTGCCCTAAATTAATGTTGCACCTTTTTCACCATATATGCATGCTGCTTCCCTGGGTAGGTAGTCCCAGTACAAGATTGTTGTCTTCAACTCTGTTCTATGGAGTCGTTCATTGTGAGCTTTTCTGCATAGTGTCCTGCTTGAGAGCGAGCTGCCTATTGCTGCACTCCATTTTACAGGCCATATTTGACTCTTTTATACCTGGCAGCCATTCAATGCTATTGGGATATGAGGCTGGGAAAGAAACTGGTCTTGGACCTGATGACATAAATCTGGCACAGGAGTCCGTAACGCTAAGGCAAAATTCTCTGCATGACTGTACAGCTTCCTGTCCCCATGGTCTCCAAGCAGCCTGTTCGACAAATCACACTTGGTAGGCAGTCTGATTTGCTTCCCACCAGGATTTGGTGCATTGTTTTCCTAAACCCACCTTTTAAAAAATTATTTCATCTTGGTACGTGGTAGATTTATGCCGATCCTTAATTGCCCTGAGGGAAGTTACAAGTCCACATTTCTGTGGGTCTGGAGTCACATGAAGATCCAGACTGGGTAAGGATGACAAATTGCCTTCTCCGAAAGGTCTTAGTGATCAAAGATGTGTTTTTAATGATTGACAGTGGCTACATGGTCTCCATTGGGGCTAACCTTTTATTTCAAATTGTTAATGAATTCAAATTTCACCACCTTTCTCAGGATTCAAATCCATGTCCAGGACAGTAGTCAGGGTTCTGGATTACTTGCCCAGTGGCTTATCTCATTCTTCATGCTCCAGGCAGTACTCTTTGATTCCAAGGGATAGCTACTCCAACCCCAACCCTGCACTTAGTTTTCATTACCACAATTAGAATTGCATTTAAAATAGCTGAGCCAGGTTTACTTCCAACCCATAAAGTCTAGGAGTCAGTATTAGAACAGCTAAACTTGGAATTACTGGAAATAAGCAGCATCTGTGACCCTCTCTTATTCCTCTACCAGTTGTCCCTTTGGATCTTTGCCAAGTCTTTCTCAAACCTCCTGTAATCTTAGTTTTCAGCCATTTTCCATCCAAACAACTCAGCTACGACTTCTGCTGAAGTGAATGCTCCATTTCTAACACTCTTACCAACCTGTGAGGTTATAATGGTGATTGTCGAATTGGTAACCAGAATCTTTCTGAACTCCTTTTACCCACTTGGAGACTTCAGCAGAAAGGGAGTCTGCGTTGAGAGCTGTTGGGCATGACTTAATGTTTTCGATTATAAAGAAACCAGGAGAAATTTGGTTTGGAAAATCAGAAGCTGGGCTGGTGGTAGAAAAAATGTTGATACAAGCTGTGTCAGGAATTGAAGGGGCCCAGAGGTGACTATGGTGGCTGCGTTCCAAACTGTGACATTTTCTTATCTAGTACTTCCACGTGTCTCTCTCTCTTTCTCAGAAGTGCTGCTTTGAAACCTGACCTCTTGCCCAAGGGTTTGTGTCATTGGGGTCAGCTTGCGACTGTTTCACCTGCCAACCATCAAGGCGCATTTTCACATCACTGCCGGCTGTGGTTGTTGCAGGAGCATTCAGTTGGAATGAGGCAGGTACTTATGGGAGGAGTGGGGAATTGGAGGAAATCCATGTGTCCATGAGGAGGAGCACTGGCGTATAAATACACACTGTGTGATGACGGAAGCTGGATTGAAAGCCAACAAGGCATGTGTGAAGGTGGCAGACACACAGTGACAGCTTCACTGGGGCTGAAAATAGAAACAGCAGTTGAGGGAAGCAGGTGAATGTTAAAACAGCTAGTTATTTTATTAAACGAAAAACTGAGCATGCTGACTGAACCATAAGTTATTTTAGTAAACAGCTAGTTATTAAACTAATGGAATCAGCAGAAATACTGAGCATGCTGACTGAACCATATGTTAATCTTAAAATCCAAAAAAAAACAACAAAAGAGGCTTCAAACTGTGCCCTGTTCTATATATCAAAATAACTCTTAACCCCTCAAATTCTCTGCAACACACTCCTGAGCATCTGTTTTTCTATATCTAAACCACCCCAAACCCCTTAATTAGATTCCATTCTGTAACTCCCTCTCGGGGTATCTGTTATTCTATATCTAAACCACCCCAAACTCCTTAAATTAGATTCCAGTCTGTAACTCCCTCTTGGGGTATCTGTTATTCTATATCTAAACCACCCCAAACCCCTTAATTAGATTCCAGTCTGTAACTCCCTCTCGGGGTATCTGTTATTCTATATCTAAACCACCCCAAACCCCTTAAATTAGATTCCATTCTGTAACTCCCTCTTGGGGTATCTGTTATTCTGTATATAAATCACCCCGAACCCCTCGATTAGATTCCAGTCTGTAATTTCCTCCCGGGTATCTGTTATTCTGTATATAAACCACCCCGAACCCCTCGATTAGATTCCAGTCTGTAACTCCCTCCCCGGGGTATCTGTTATTCTGTATATAAACCACCCCGAACCCCTCGATTAGATTCCAGTCTGTAACTCCCTCCTGGGTAGCTGTGTTCTGGATGTGTAATTCCTGAGGATTGCAATTGCAAGTGTGGGCCTGAATCTGATGTCTCATTTCAGCTACAAAGACCTGTTGTAATTCACTGACTGCGTTGGTGTGGAGTTTACTGAGAGGTTTGGATTTATTTGAGGTGAATGTATTCTCAGGCTGTATCTTGAGGCTGGACAAAGTGACTGTGGATCTCTCTGGCTGTGCAGAGTAGAGCCTGCCAGTGAATGTCCGATGTTGTAACAAACAGCTGATGGTCAGGAGATTGTTCACCTCACTGCTGTCCCCATGGCGATGTACAGAATGGGGCAGGTTGGGGGGTGGGGAGGGCAGGAAGGTGTGTGGGGTGGTCTGGTCTGTTTTCTGAGCTGGACGACCCAGGGCAAAGCCTGTGACCAAGACGTGGGTGCTCCATCATGTTGGTACACTGGCCTGTCCTGGTTACCCTGCTGTGGTTTAGTTGTTGGCAGGTTGTGTCGTTGGGGACAGCAATATCCTGTTCTCGTCACCGGCTCTGCCAAATTGCTTTGGTCAGCAGTAACCCAGTGCTGTTGGTCTGTGTGGATTGGCCGAGACAGGAGGGAGAACTCTCCTGGTTTTACATGAACAGCTCAGAGCCAGAGTCCGGGCAGGTCCGTCTGTTGGCATCCAACCAGATCCAAGGAGCTGGCTGGGACCTGCAGAGCGATGGTCTCCTCCTCCTCCACTCACCCACCATCTGGGACTCTGGCATTTACCTGTGCCGTGCAGGGGCCAAGACTCTGACGTATTATGAGGTGGACGTGCAGGATGTGAAGCAGCTCCACCTGTCTGGGGGGTTGCAGGGTGGGACAGTACTTCCCAACCTCAGGGCGGAGGTCGGGGGGCAGGGTGTTTACATGTTCACTGTCTGGAGCCCCTGGGGGCGCTGTGACCACTGTGGTGTCCCAGGATACAGGAGACGCCTGGGTTTCTGCTATGCCCAATCATCAAGTAAGGCTGAGGACCCCATGCCATGTGGCCTGCTGTCTCTGGGGCCACAGAAGCTGCCCCCCCGTGGCCCCGAGCTTTCCCTTGAAGCCTGCCATGTCCCCTGTCAGTCCCCTTCCGTGGCCCAGGTCCACCACCGCCACTTAGTCCCAGGTGGCCCTTTGGTATTAGACAATGACAACCGGGTCCTCCTCTTCGAGACTTACCTGGTCAATGTTCACAGCAAAGTGACATTCCACTGCCCGGACTCCTCCATCTACAGCCCAGCGACCTGGCAAAGAGAGCTTACCCAGCAGAGGACCAGAACGAGGCATCCGAGGACCAGCAGGGGCCTGTCCCAGCAAATGGAGGGCAGCCACTCTCTGGACCAAGCCATAGGCAGCAGCACCTATACCATCCAGGATGTAGAGATTGCAGATGAAGGAATCTACAGGTGCTTTATCTCTGACAGACTGGCTGCCTCCTTCCACCTCAAAGTCTTCCGACCATTCAGGAGGAGGATGATCGTTGCCCACCGTACCATGGCACTGATCTGGTACATCCTGCTATCCCTCGGCGTGGTTTCGCTGCTCTTGGTGATGTTAACCTTCTTGTACGCTTTCTGCAGTTACACCCGCCGTCACCAGCTTATCCAGTGGTAAGCAATGTGGTGACCAGAGAGAAGATAACCCTTGGTAGGGAGTTCCTCTGGGCAGAGGGTGAGAGCGTTTACACCCACTGGAATTATTACTGCAGACAGTGAGAGAATGGCAAAGATTGTCCGGCCCCTGCTGTTTTCTGCCGGTGCCAGGGAAATGCAGAAGGTAATGGGAGACAAAGTGTTGGCTCTAACCTGCATCAATCGTTTCACAAAGGCCATTTGAAATGTTTCATTCCCTTTATTCAAATTAAACTTCAAAGCTCAGGAAAGCAATTATTAGAAATTGTGATAAAGTGATCTTTTCTCTTTTAATAATAAAGGTTTACACACAAACAGTGATGTTCTGTTGTGTTTATGCCCTCAAATTCCACAATCCATTTCCTCCTTCTTTGTATTTATTAAGAAGTTTGACAGCTGATTGTTTAAAGATTTGATCAAACCGTCGAATATACAGTGAGTAGTCAGGGGGAGGGAGGGAGGTATTAGTTCAACAGTGGACATGACAACATTCCACACTAGCCCTTTTAGAGAATTAGAGTTTTTACAGCACAGAGACAGGCCCTTCAGCTCATAGAATTCCCACTAGTCATCAAGTTTCTATCTAATCACATTTTCCATCACTTAACCTGTACACCATACCAGTTCAAGTTCCTATCCAAATACTTCTTCAATATCCTACTACCTCTCTGGGTAAAGAAAACCTTCCTCACATCCTCTCTAAACCAGCTGCCACTTACCTCAGAACTACCCCCTCTCCTAACGTGGGAAAATATCTCCCTATCTACTCTGTACCTCAAACAGAACCTGCCCCACCCCAACACACAGTACGTACTCCAGGAATGAATCAACCGTTCTATTGTTAAGCCGTTTACTATGGAGAGGACAGAAAGGATACCTTGAAGACAGAGAGCAGTAGTGAAAAACAACTGGGGTGGATTCTGAGAGGAGAAAGGTTATTCAATGTAAACTGAGATGGAGGTCTCATAGGACCTAGGGGTCAAAGATATTGAAAATTTAGTCAAAAAGGACAAATGTGTAAGGTTTGGGAAATTGAAATCGGACAAGGTCCTTGAGGAAGCAGGAAAGAAAGATTTGGAAGGGCTAAAGATGGCTATGAATTGTCCTTGGCAAGTTGGATTAAGGAAAATCCCAAGACATATATATCAGGAACAAGAGGGTAATTAGGGAAAGATAGGTCCACACACGAAATGAGGGTCTTTATACATGAAGCCAGAGGAAGTGTGTAGGGTCCTTAATGAGTACTTCACACCAGCATTCACCAAGGAGAAGGACATGAATGATGGTAAGAATAGGGCATTTCGATATTAAGATGGAGGAGATATTATATGAAAGGTAGGTAAGTCCCCAGGGCCTGATGGGATCTATCCCAGGATATAGACAGGAGCAAGGAAAGAGATTGCTGGGGCCTTGACAGAGATCTTTGTATCATCTGGAGCCATTGGAGGTGCCAGTAAAGTGTAGAATAGACAATATTGTTCCTTTGTGTAAGAAGGGCAATGGTAAATTATAGACCCAGTATCAGTGGAAGGGAAATTATTGGAAAAGGTTCTTAAGCACAGGATTTACTCATATTTGAAAAAGAAAGGACTTTTTAGGGCTTAAATTTGAGTTGATTCTAATTTTTTTTCTATTTTTAAATTTGAGTTCATTGAGGTGACAATGAATGATAAGGTTAGGGCAGTTGATTAGATGGGCCAATGGGCTGAGAAGTCGCAGTTGGAGTTTAGTTCAGATAAATGCGAGGTGCTGCATTTTGGGAAAGCAAATCTTAGCAGGACTTATACACGTAATGGTAAGGTCCTAGGGAGTTTTGCTGAACAAAGACCTTGGAGTGCAGGTTCATAGCTCCTTGAAAGTGGAGTCGCAGGTAGATAGGATAGTGAAGGCAGCATTTGGTATGCTTTCCTTTATTGGTCAGAGTATTGAGTACAGGAGTTGGGAGGTCATGTTGCGGCTGTACAGGACATTGGTTAGGCCACTGTTGGAATATTGCATGCAATTCTGGTCTCCTTCCTATCGGAAAGATGTTGTGAAACTGGTTTAGGGTGAGGGGGGAAAGATATAAAAGAGACCTAAGGGGCAACTTTTTCACGCAGAGGGTAGTACGTGTATGGAATGAGCTGCCAAAGGAAGTGGTGGAGGCTGGTACAATTGCAACATTTAAAAGGCCCCTGGATGGGTATATGAATAGGAAGGGTTTGGAGGGATATGGGCCGGGTGCTGGCAGGTGGGACTAGATTGACTTGGGATATCTGGTCAACATGGACGAGTTGGACCGAAGGGTATGTTTCCATGCTGTATACATCTCTATGACTTTATGAAAGCATTTAACAAGGTCCATCATGGCAAGCTGGTCCTGAAGACTGAATCACGTGGAATCCATGGTGAGTTGTTACATTGGATACAAATTGCTTGGTTGTAGAAGACAGGGTGGTTGTAGAACAGTGTCTTCCTGACTGGAGATCTGTGACCACTGGTGTTTTTCTACTGAAAAGTGGCAACAGTTTCTTGGTCATCGTGGGACTCTTATTACCAGATTTTCGATTGAATTCAAATCTCAAGACAGAAATTATCTGCCTTGGTGGGATTCAAACCAGGGTTACCAGGACATGACCTGGGTCTCTGGATTAATAGTCCAGCGGTAGTGTCGTTAGACCATCGCCTCCCTTGAGGTGATTATGGGAAAAGGAAGGAATTAGATTGGAATGACTATTTCAATTTGTGAATTTACACAAGGGATCAAGTTGGATAAAGTATTTCTTCTGGAAAACCAATCAATACAATTAGCTCTGCAATACAGTGTACACTGGGTAAATGTGAAAGTCAGAACTCGCTTCTGCTGTGTTGCCTTGGAAAATCATCTGTGTTTCTGAAGTCTCTTCGAATTATTGTTGGTCATCCCCAAGGAAACACCATGCCCAATCGTGGCAACATCCAAGAATCACAGGGAACCACAGCATTGCCATAGTGACCCAGGCTGTACTTTGCCAGGAAGTTGCACCATTAAATTCTCCTGTTGGTAAAAACACACACCAGGAATGAGATATTATGCAGGGTTATAGGGATAGGGTAGGGGTTGGGCGGGGGTGGGGTGAGGGTGGAGGTGAGGTTTGTGCACAGAAGAGTGCAATTGGACTAAGATGTGATGCCTGTATGGCTGATTACCCATGAGGTTAGGATTGGTGGTGGTGTATTTTATCTCAGACAGGAAGGGAATAAAAGTAAATAATATCTCACTGAAAGAGAGCACTGTACCTTTATCATGGGACTTTAACTGGAAAGGACCAATAGTGTGAATGCTCCCATTGTTGTGGCTTCCACTGGCTCTTCTTTGGAGGCATTCCTACAGTTAGAATAATAGTAATGGAAAAGTCATTAAATGGAATAAATTTTCTATTTTTTCCAGAAATCCAACAGCCCCAAATCCCAGCAGGACCGAGCGTGATCCTGTCCCTAACAGAACCAGCAGGCCTCCTACAGTGCACACACTGCAGTGGTTCAGGAGGGCATCTCCTCACTACCTTCACCAGGGGCAGTGAGGGATGTGCAATAAATGCTGACCCACCAGCAACACCTACATTCTTCGAAATTAATTTATTTTCAAAAATCCACCAGTTTAGGTAACTGGCTGGCAGGTGGGTTGAGAAAAGTTGCAAAGGTTTCAGATTTTCAATATCGTGCCCATAAGATCATGAGAAACAAGAACAGGAGGAGGCTGTTCATCACCTTGAGCCTTTCTGCCATTCAATAGGATCCAACATGCGTCATGTTCACTTTCCCGTAATTCTTGAATCCCCAACTGATCAAGAATTTAACTCAGCCTTAAATGTACACAAGGACTCTGTCCTCCCATCTGTCTGTGGTCTCAGCATTAAACTGACACCTGTCCATTCTGAGACTATGCCCAATGGTTGTTGACTCTCCCATGAGGAGAAACATCCTCTCAGGATTTAGCCTGTCAAACCCCTTAAGAATGCTGTATGTTCCAATTAGATCCCAAATTCTTCTTAACCCCATCTGAGTAGAGTCCTAACTTGTTTAGCCTTTGCTCAAATGACAATCCCCCCCCCCCCCCCGGGATCATCCTAGCGAACCCTGCTCTAAGCTGCCTCTGATGAAAAGATATTTTTCCTTAAATAACGGGACCAAAACTGCTCTCAGTACTCCTGATGTAGTCTCACCAGCACTTTGTACAGTTGCTGTAAGCAAATACAGACAAAAAGCAGCTTCAGATGTTCAGTGTAAGGAAGGAACTAACATCAGATAAGTATCTCGCCCAATGCCCTACTACTGGGTGGTCTGCAAACCCAGATTCGTTCTCATCATGAATGTGAATGTGTTTGTGTCTCCAGTCTCTGCCCAATTTCAATGCTCATCTAGGTAACTAACTCACCAGTGGTCATGTATGTCAAATGGGATGTCTCTGCACAAACTTACCATCAAACAACGACTGCTTTGTACGTCACACAGCTGTATTTGGCAATGAATGTAAATTCCACTTGAATCTCCAACAAACTGGAAGAGGCTCAGAGAAAAACGAGCGACAGTGGAGTGTCCACTTTCTTCAACATTTACTGAACTGTCGTGTACAGTTGGGCACCTATTTCACAGGAATAGTTAGTTGTAACGGTCTAATGGAAGCATTTGCTAAATCTTCTGTTGCTCTTCCACAGAAACCACTTCTAGCCTGCTCCTCCATTCCATAGGATCAGGTTGATCCTCTATTTCAATTCCTTGTACCTGCTTTCTCCACATATTAGATTAGATTAGATTACTTACAGTGTGGAAACGGGCCCTTCGGCCCAACAAGTCCACACCGACCCGCCGAAGCGCAAACCACCCATACCCCTACATTTACCCCTTACCTAACACTACGGGCAATTTAGCATGGTCAATTCACCTGACCTGCACATCTTTGGACTGTGTGAGGAAACCGGAGCACCCAGAGGAAACCCACGCAGACACGGGGAGAACGTGCAAACTCCACACAGTCAGTCAGTCGCCTGAGGCGGGAATTGAACCCGGGTCACTGGCGCTGTGAGGCAACAGTGCTAACCACTGTGCCACCGTGCCACCCAGTGGTTAGCACTGCTGCACATACTCCTTGATGCCTTTAATATCTAAACATTTCTCTTCCTCTTTCCTGAATATATTCAATTTCAGTATGGGCAATTCCATATGGGTGGCATGGTGGCTTAGTGGTCAATACTGCAGCCTCATAGCACTAGGGACCCAGGTTCGATTCCAGCCTTGGTAACGGTCTGTGTGGAGTTTGCACATTCTTCCTGTGTCTGTGTGGGTTTCCACCCACGATCCCAAGATGTGTAGGTAAGGTGGATTGGCCATGCTAAATTGCCCATTGTGTTCGGTGCATTAGTCAGAAGGAAATGGATCTGGATGGGTTACTCTTCAGAGGGAGAGTATGGACTTGTTGGGCTGCATGCCCTGTTTCCATACTGTAGAAATTCTTTAAACAAAAAAGTTCAGTACCCTCTGGATGAAGAAATCATAATGCTAAATGGTCCAACCAGTTTTCTGAGACTGTATCCCCGGTTTCCAGAACCCCCCACCCAGGCTGAACATCCCCCTTGCATCTAGTCTGTCCAACCCTAATAACATTTTACACATTTCAATCAATCAATCAGTGGAGCCTTGTCCACTGTAATGAATACAGGGCCAGTCTAACCAATCTCTCCTCAGAACAGTCCTGCCATTCCCTGTATCAATGGAGTGAATATCTGCTGCACTCCCTCAGTGGTAAGTTGGTTAAAATACTCACTGCTCAGTGATGAAGACCCAGTGAGTTGCTTGCTTTGGATCACTCCCAGGGGTCGCCCAGCAGTTCTTCAATGTCAGCACAAATCGACTGGCATCAACACCCGACACAATTGTTCCGACGTAGATTTTACTGTTGATGTCCAGCACAACTGGGGTCTGGTTGAAGGGCTGGCTGTAACCAGAGTCACGATAAACTACCATCTTCGATTCAAAGAGCTTCTGACCACCTGGCAAGGTGATGTTTATAACACTGAGGAAAGCAGCAAAATGGAGGACGAGACATGAACAAAAACCCAGCAGTGAGTCAAACAACGAAACCAGAAGTTCTGGCAACCATCTCCACAACCCACCTTTCCCCAACAATCCTCCCTGTTCCTTGCATTCTAACCACTACCATCCCCCAATCTCTGCCCTTCCTCCCTCTGCATACCACTCCCCCACATCCGTCCATCCCGCTCCCTTCCTCCATATCCCTACCTCTTCCCTCCCCCACATCCCTCCATATCCTCTTGTCCAGCCTACAGTCTTCCTACTCCCCCATATCCTTCATCTCCTCCCTCAGATCCACGGTTGGGCCTTTATGCCTCACTCTGAGCTTGGCAGACTGGAGTCACATGTACAGTAGTATCTAGGCTGTTAATGTAACTGATGAGAGTGTGGTGCTGGAAAAGCACAGCAGGTCAGGCAACATCCGAGGAGCAGGAGAATCGACGTTTCAGGCATAAGCCCTTCATCAGGAATCTGTGCTGTCTGGTTCTAAATTCACTTATCACCAGGAACAGTTTCTCCTCAACTACTGTAACCAGCTAGCTCAGGAGTTTGAAAACTTTATCAAATCTACTTAGTGTTCTGTTCTCCAAGCTAGGTCCTAACTTCCCAAATCTATCCTCAATTATTTGGAGGATTGTGTTCAGTTCTGGGCACCTTACATAAGAAAGGATATTAAAGCCCTGGATTCAGTTCAAAAGGAGAATGAAGGATTTTAGATACGAGGAAAGATTAGAGAGATTGGGCTTACTCTCCCCGGAGCAGAGAAAATTAAGATATGACCTTTTTGAAGTTTTCAATATGATGAACAATTCTGACAGGGTAGCAAAGGATATTCTGTTTTTACCAGTTGGTATGTCGGTAACTCGGGGATTACAATTTCCAGATTGTGAGCGAGAGAGCTAGGAGTAGCCTTTATTCAGACAGGTGTCAGGATTCGGGATTGCTGTCAGGGAGAGTGGCAGAGGCTGAGTCTACAGGAGGTTCAAAAGGAGAGCTGGATATATATTTGAAAATGATGAACTTAGAGGGCAACTGAGATAGGGCTGGTGAGTGGGAATGGCTGGATAGCTCTTTCAGGAGTAGTACAGACATGATGGGTTGAATGGTCTCCTTCTTTACTGTAAAATTCTAAGAGTCTATACTGAAGTCTCTGATCCCTGAAACTATCCTTGTAAATTTCTTCAGCACTCTCTCCAATGCATTCACATTGTTCCTATAATGTAGTGCCCACAAATGTACTCAATACACCTACTGAGGTCTAACAAGTGTCTTGAACAAGTTCCTTGCTCTTGTACTTTATGCCTCTATTAATAAAGCCAAGGGCACTATGCTTTACTAACTGCACTCTCCAGCTGTCCTCCCACTTTCAATGATTCATGGAAACTTGCCTCTGCATGGTTGAGATTACCACTGACGAGGAGATATTCATGGTTAGGGGATAGGCACATGAGAATTCAATCGTAACATTCCGTTGCCTTGTGATGATTGCCCCAGAATCAGCTTCAGTTAGCCCTCTGATGGCATTGGAATAGATGAAGTGTGTGCTGTTCACCTGGATGGACACGAGCAGAAACATATAGCCAACAGTCCATAGCTACCAAATCATTGACCTACTTCACATCAGCAATTCAAATTCTCCTTCGCAAAGCTGCAGCTCATAATGATAGTTCAGGGAATCTTCCTCATGTGGATCAGATCTGACAATAATTCACAGGATCTGTCCTCTACGAACTGATCACTGGCAAGAAAACCAGTCCTGTGACTTGGGTGATGATTGAGAAGAGGGAGTCAGTTCATTTCCAACAAAGGAGCACCTCAGCTGGATCAAAGAACCACCCCACTGACACCCAGCATTCGGTCTCAGACACCTCCAGCAAAGACAAGTACAACTGAGAGCAGTTCACATTTAACATCTGGGGATCATTTGCACAGGCGGTCTTGTGAGGCTAATGGGAAGTGTCCCAATCTCTGAGCCAGCAGGTTTTCCCAGTCCAGAACTTGATGGACATGGAAAGGGGTGTTCATAGTGAGGCTAAACAGGATGCCTTTCGACTTGTAAGTTCTTCAAATTCAAGCCAAGAACAGGAAATATTCTTGGTCACCTATAGGAGGGGAGAGAATTGAAGCCTCTCCCGACTTTGTAACTCCTGGTGACAACATGGAGATAAATAAAGTTCTTTCCCCTGGTAGGAGAGGCCAAAATGAGAGGGCGTAGGTTTAAGGTGAGGACAAAGATTTAAAAGGGACCTGAAGGGCAACTTTTTCACAGAGGGTGTAGTATATAGAATGAGCTGCCAGACTTGGTAGTGGAGGCTGGTACAAATACAACATTTAAAAAGGCACCTGGAAGACTTTAGAGGGATATGGGCCAAGTGGTGACAAACGGAACTAGAGTAATTTCGGATATGTGGTCAGCGGGTGTATGTGGACTACTTGACTCAGTTTCCTAGCTCGTGACATGGTGGTATTGTCATTGGCCCAATAACTCAGAGGCCCGGTCAATGTACAGAGGCTGTCATGGGTTCAAATCCCACCAGGGCAGCTGATGAAATTTCAGCTCAGTAAAAATCTGGAATAAAAAGCTACCCTCATGAGGACTGTGTAGCCACGGAGGATTATTGTTAAAAATCCTTTGGGATGACTAATGTGATTCAGAAAAGGCGATCTGTCATTACCCAGTCTGGTTTTCCACATAACTCCAGACCCACAGTGATGTGGGTGTCTTTTACTGACTTGACAATCAGGGATGGGTAATAAACACTGATCTCCACAGTCATGTCCATATCTGGTGAATAGCTGTGGCTCGTGAGGTTAGTAGACCATTGGGATGCCCTTCTGGGGAAGGTGGGACCTGTAGGGGGAGGATGGGTTGCATTTAAACTGGAGGGCCACAAATGTCCTGGCTGGGAGGTTTGTTCATGTGGCTCGGGAGGGTTTAAACTAGTTTGGCAAAGGGGTGGGGACAAAACTACATATCTGGGGGCGGGGGGGTACTTGTAGATGGGGCAGTGACTGGATGTAGTGAATCTATTAGAAAGGTTTTTCATGTGATGAAACAAAAGGGGTCAGTTAAAGTGTGTCTGCTTTAATGCAAGGAGTGTCAGAAATAAGAATGATGAACTTAGACCATGGATTAGTACTTGGGATTGTGATGTTGTGGCCATAACAAGACTTGGATTTCACAGGGACAGGAATGGTTGCTAGATGTTCCAGGGATTAGAACATTTAAAAAGAACAGGGAAGGTGGTAAAAGAGGAGGGGGCGTAGCATTGCTAATCAGAGAGTGCATCACAGCTACAGAAACGAAGGTCGTTGATGAAGGTTTGTCTACTGAGGCAGCGTGGGTGGAAGTTAGGAACAGCAACAGAGCAGTCATCTCATTGGGGGTTTTCTACAGACGCCCTAGTAGCAGCAGGGAGATTGAAGAACTCATAGGCTGGCAGAATTTGGAAAAATGCAGATGTAGTAGGGTTGTTTTTATGGGCGACTTCAACTTTCCCAATATTGACTGGAACCTCCTTAGTGCAGATGGTTTGGATGGAACAGTTTTTGTCAGGTGTTCAGGAGGGTTTCCTTACTCAGTATGTAGACAGCCATTTTGGATTTGGTGCTCAGCAATGAGCCAGGACAGGTGTCAGATCTCACTGTGGGAGAGCACTTTGGTGACAGTGACCATGACTGCCTCACGTTTACCATAGCCTTGAAGAAGGAAAGGAGCAGTTACCAAAGGAAGATATTTATTTGGGGAAAAGGAAATTATGATGCTATCAGGCAGGAGTTGGGAAGTACAGACTGGGAGCAATTGTTCCACAGAAAGGGCACAGCAGACATGTGGAGACTGTTTAAGGAGCATTGTTGTGAGTGGTGTACGAATTTGTTCCTCTGAGACAGGTAAGAAGGGGTAAGATTAAGGAACCTTGGATGACAAGAACAGAGGAGCTTCTCGTCTAAAAAGGAAGGCGGCAGCTTACATGAGGTGGAGGAAGCAAGGATCTAGCCCAGCTTTAGAGGATTACAGGCTTGCTAGAAAGGAGCTCAGAAATGAACTGAGGAGAGCCAGGAGGGGGCATGAAAAAGGTTTGGCAGGAAGGATTAGGGAGAACCAAAAGGCATTTTACTCAGACATGAGGAATAAGAGAATGATCAGGGAGAAGGTAGGGCTGGTCAGGGATAGTGGAGGGAACTGGTGCATGGAGTCAGCAGATAGGGGAAGGCCTAAATGAGATCTTTGCTTTGGTTTTCACAAAGGAAAGGGACCTTATCATGAATGAGAACTTTGAGGAGCTGGGATACAGTCTTGACGAGATTAAGATTGCTGGTGTTTATGTGCTGGAAATTTTGGGAAACATTAAGATTGATAAGTCCCCAGGGCCAGACCAGATTTATCCTAGGTTGGTCCAGGAAGCGAGAAAGGAGGTTGCTAAGCCGTGGTGAGGATATTTGCCTCCTCACTCTCCACAGGAGTCGTACTGGAGGATTGGAGGGAGGAGAAAGTTGTTCCTCTTTTCAAGAAGGGTAATAGGGAAATCCCTAACAGTCAGCCTTATGTGTGTGGTCAGCAAAGTTTTGGAAAGAATTCTGAGGAATAGGAGTTATGACTATTTGGAAAAGCATAGCGTGATTAAAGGCAGTCAGCATGGCTTTGTGAGGAGCAGGTTATGCCTCACAAATCTTATTGAGTTCTTTGAGGAGGTGATGAGACAGGTCAACGAAGGTCAAGCAGTGGATGTGGTGTTCATGGACTTCAGCAAGGTATTTGATAGGGTTCCCCACGGTAGGCTCATTCATAAAGTCAGGAAGTATGGGATAGAGGGGGATTTGGCTATCTGGATTCAGAATTGGTTGGCTGACAGAAGGCAGAGAGTGATTGTAGATGGAAAGTATTCTGCCTGGAGGACAGTGTTGAGTGGGGTCCCGCAGGGCTCTGTTGTTGGGCCTCTGCTCTTTGTAGTTTTTGTAAATGACTCGGATGAAGAGGTTGTGGGGTGGGTTAGTAAATTTACAGACGACACGAAGGTTGGAGGTGCTTTTGATAGTATAGAGGGCTATTGCAGGCTGCAGTGTGACATAGACAGGATGCAGAGCTGGGCTGAGAAATGGCAGATGGAGTTCAACCTGGATAAATGCGAAGTGATGCATTTCGGAAGGTCAAACTCGAACGCTGAATATAGGATTAAAGACAGGATTCTTGGCAGTGTGGAGGAACAGAGGGATCTGGGTGTGCAAGTACATAGATCCCTCAAAGTTGCCACTCAAGTGGATAGGGTTGTTAAGAAATCATAAGGTGTTTTGGCTTTCATTAGCAGGGGGATCGAGTTTAAGAGCCAAGAGGTTTTGCTGCAGCTCTACAAGTCCCTGGTGAGACCACACTTGGAATATTGTGTCCAGTTCTTGTCGCTCTATTATAGGAAAGATACAGAGGCTTTGGAGAGGGTGCAAAGAAGGTTTACCAGGATGCTGCCTGAGTTGAAGGGCTTGTCTTGCAAAGAGAGGTTGACGAAACTCTGACTTTTCTCTCTGGAGAGAGGAAGAGAGGAGACTTGATCGAGGTGTACAACGTAATGAGAGACATGGATAGTCAATAGCCAGAGACTTTTCCCCAGGGCAGGATTGACTGGCATGAGGGGTCATAGTTTAAAGGTTTTAGGAGGAAGGGATAGAGAAGATGTCAGAGGAAGGTTCTTTATGCAGAGAGTTGTGAATTCAATGCCAGCTGTGGTGGTGGAAGCAGAATCATTCGGGACATTTAAGCAACTGCACATGGACAACAGTGAATTGAGGGGCGAGTAGGTTCTATTATTTTATTTCAGATTAGCAATAATCCTCAGCACAACCTTGTGGGCCGAAGGGTCTGTTCTGTGCTGTACGTTTCTATCTTGTGTTCTAATAAAGAGATGAGTGTTCCAGACATGAGGTCCAAGTGCCATTCTGGCTGGAGTAGATTCTCCCACTTACCCCCGTGGTGGAGGCATCAGGGGTATTGAAGGAGTGATAACATTGAATTGAGAGGATCAGCCATGATGATGTTGAATGGTGGAGCATGCCTGATGGACCCAATGACTTAACTACGGCTCCTATTTTCAGTGTTTCTCTGGGGGAACTGTCCTGGCACTGTAGCTTAGGCTGACATGCAGTTTATCTGGCTGCAAGATGTCACTTGACCAGTAGATGGTAGTACTGCACCACAGACAATTCATTCTGAACGTGTTCAAAGTTTGTGAGAAGATTTGTAGCTCGGGTGCTCGTTGTTGTGGTTCTGTTCGCCGAGCTGGGAATTTGTGTTGCAGACGTTTCGTCCCCTGTCTACGTGACATCCACAGCGCTTCTGTGATGTTTCCTCCGGCATTTATAGTGGTTTGAATCTGCCGCTTCCGGTTGTCAGTTCCAGCTGTCCGCTGTAGCGGACAACCAGAATTTGTAGCTCGGGTGCTCGTTGTTGTGGTTCTGTTCGCCGAGCTGGGAATTTGTGTTGCAGATGTTTCGTCCCCTGTCTAGGTGACATCCTCAGTGCTTACCAGAACGAAGGACCCGATACCCAGCATGAGAAAACTAACGTCGTGTACAAAATCCCATGCAAGGACTGCACAAAACACTACATAGGACAAACAGGAAGACAGCTAACGAACCGCATCCATGAACACCAACTAGCCACGAAACGACACGACCAGCTATCCCTAGTAGCCACACACACAGATGGCAAGCAACATGAATTCGACTGGAACAACACTACTATTATAGGACAAGCCAAACAGAACAGCCAGGGAATTCCTAGAGGCATGGCACTCATCCACAAACTCCATCAACAAACACATCGACCTGGACCCAATATACCAACCACTACAGCGGACAGCTGAAACTGACAACCGGAAGCGGCAGGGACAGGCCACTATAAATGCCGGAGGAAACACCACAGAAGCGCTTCACAGGAGGCTCCCAAGCACTGAGGATGTCACCTAGACAGGGGACGAAACGTCTGCAACACAAATTCCCAGCTCGGCGAACAGAACCACAACAATTCATTCTGAACTTAAACATTCAACAAAAAAGTTTCACAATCGAGGTAACTAAATCAAAACAACACTATGCAGAATTCCAGTTTCCTTAATTAATAGAAGATAGAACATAGGACAGTACAGCACAGTACAGGCCCTTTGGCCCTCTATGTTGTGCCAGCCTTTTATCCTACTCAAAGCTGAGACTAACCTACATTGTACTATCTTTCATGTGTCTATACAAGAGTCACTTAAATGTCCCTAATGTCTCTGACTCTACCACCACCTACTGGCAGTGCATTCCACACACCCACTGCTCTGTGTAAATAACCTCCCTCTGACATCTCCCATAAGCCTTCCTCCAACCACCTTCACATTATGCCCCCTCTTGATAGCCATTTCCACCCTGGGAAAAGGTCTCTGGCTATCCACGATCTATGCCCCTCTACATCTTGAACACCTCTATCAAGTCACCTCTCATGCTTCTGCACCCCAATGAGAAAAGACCTAGCTCTCTCAACCTTTCTTCATAAGCCATGCCCTCCAGTCCAGGCAGCATCTTGGTAAATGTCCTCTTTAGAACATAGACAAGTACAGCACAGAACAGGCCCTTTGGCTCACGCTGTTGTGCCGAGGTTTAATCCTAATTTAAAATATAATAACCTAACCTACGCACCCCTCAACTCCCTACTATCCATGTGCCTGTCCAGCAGTCACATAAATGTCCCCAATGATTCTGCTTCCACCACCACAGCTGGCAATGCACATCCCATGCATTCACAACTCCCTGCGTAAATAGCCTACCTCTGAAGTCTCCTTTATACCACCCTCCTAATATCTTCAAACTATGACCCCTCATACCAGTCAATCCTGGGGAAAGGTCTCTGGCTATTGACTCTGTCTATGGCACTCATTATTTTGTACACCTCCATCAAGTCTCCTCTCTTCCTCCTTCTCTCCAGAGAGAAAAGTCTGAGCTTATTCAAGCTGTCTTCATAAGGCAAGCCCTCTAGTCCAGGCAGCATCCTGGTAAACCTTCTTTGCGCCCTCTCCAAAGCCCCTGTATCTTTCCTATAATAGAGCGACCAGAACTGGACACAATATTCCAAGTGTGGCCTCACCAGGGACTTGAGGCACTGCAGCAAAACCTTGTGGCTCTTAAACTCGATCACCCTGTTAATGAAAGCCAAAACACCATATAATTTCTTAACAACCCTATCCACTTGAGTGGCAACTTTGAGGGATCTATGTACTTGCACACCCAGATCCCTCTGTTCCTCCACACTGCCAAGAATCCTGTCTTTAATCCTATATTCAGCATTCGAGTTTGACCTTCCAAAATGCATCACTTCGCATTTATCCAGGTTGAACTCCATCTGCCATTTCTCAGCCCAGCTCTGCATCCTGTCTATGTCACACTGCAGCCTGCAATAGCCCTCTATACTTTCAACAGCACCTCCAACCTTCGTGTCGTCTGTAAATTTACTAACCCGCCCCTCAACCTCTTCATCCGAGTCATTTATAAAAACTACAAAGAGCAGAGGCCCAAGAACAGAGTCCTGCGGGACCGCACTCAACACTGTCCTCCAGACAGAATACTTTCCATCTACAATCATTCTCTGCCTTCTGTCAGCCAACCAATTCTGAATCCAGATAGCCAAATCTTCCTCTATCCCATACTTCCTGACTTTATGAATGAGCCTACCATGGGGAACCCTATCAAATGCCTTGCTGAAGTTCATATGTACCACATCCACTGCTTGACCTTCGTTGACCTGTCTCATCACCTCCTCAAAGAACTCAATAAGATTTGTGAGGCATGACCTGCCCCTCACAAAGCCATGCTGACTGCCTTTAATCAAGTTATGTTTTGCCAAATAGTCATAAATCCTAACCCTTAATTCTTTCCAAAACTTTGCTGACCACAGACGTAAGACTGACTGGTCTGTAATTGTTAGGGATTTCCCTATTACCCCTCTTGAAAAAGAGGAACAACATTCTCCTCCCTCCAATCCTCCGGTACGACTCCCGTGGAGAGTGAGGAAGCAAAGATCTTTGCTTCCTTTCTCGCTTTCCCAATCAACCTAGGATAAATCTGGCCTGGTCCTGGGGACTCATCAATCTTAATGTTTTCCAAAATTTCCAGCACATCAACTTTATCAATTTCGATCCGGTCAAGACTGTATCCCAGCTCCTCGAAGTTTTCTTCATTAACAACAAGGTCCGTTTCCTTAATGAAAACCAAAGCAAAAAATTCCTTTAGGCCTTCCCCTATCTGCTCAGACTGCAAGTTCCCTCCGCTATCCCTGACCGGCCCTACCTTCTCCCTGATCATTCTCTTATTCCTCACATGAGTAAAATGCCTTTTGGTTCTCCCTAATCCTTCCTGCCAAGCCTTTTTCATGCCCCCTCCTGGCTCTCCTCAGTTCATTTCTGAGTTCCTTTCTAGCAAGCCTGTAATCCTCTAAAGCTGGGCTAGATCCTTGCTTCCTCCACCTCATGTAAGCTGCCTTCTTCCTTTTGACGAGAAGCTCCTCTGTTCTTGTCATCCAAGGCTCCTTAATCTTACCCCTTCTTACCAGTCTCAGAGGAACAAATTTGTGCATCACTCACAACAACTGCTCCTTAAATAGTCTCCACATGTCTGCTGTGCCCTGTGGAACAATTGCTCCCAGTCTGTACTTCCCAACTCCTGTCTGATAGC